>NC_082728.1:3836584-3976584 GCF_030144855.1 Hypanus sabinus
ACTCGTGGCCCCCTGGGGTGCTACACTGTACAACCATTGAGGGGCTTCCTCACTCAACCCCGCCCCTCCCAGTGCAGTTGTAGAAGACCCCTACACTGTGGTTCTTCGTCACCAAGCCCTCTTGGTGGCTGCACCAAGCTTCAGCGCGCCCTCCTGTTCCTCCACGGACATCGAGAGCTGCTGGCAGACCAAAGGGTATCTTTCCCGGAGTTGTCGGTCTGCCAGCAGCTCTCGATGTCCGTCTGCGTGTGCTTGTTAAGCGTGCAGAGCGGGAGAATCGTTTGTACTGAGTGGAACTGCTGCTGGGAGGCAGTGAATTGCAAGTCGGATCAAGGGTCAGTAATTGAACATTGCAGACGTCTAGGTTGAAAGAGGAGAGTTGGTGATTAGTCTATGCTGCCTGACCTGTTGCATTCCCCCAGTTCTTTGTGTATGCTTGTTGCTCAAAATTTCCAGCATCTGCAGGATCTCTTGTGTGTTTGGAAAGACTTCTCTGAATATCAAGAGTCAGAATTAGGTAGGATTAAGGACGCAAAGCAAAGGTGTATGAGAAATTCATGGGTGATTCAAAATTCAGGTGACCAGGAGAATTAATAATGTTGGATTTTTTGTTGTTTTTGAGACTGAGAGAAGTTTAGCGTGTGCATATGCAGACAGATTTTCTATACAGTGTACAAGAGATTGATGCTTGTGGGAGCAAACACAGAGTTGGTGCTCAAAGTAACAGGGAATTTATTTAGAAAGCTGGTGCGCATTGGGAGACCAGTCAATGGTAGAGAGCATCAGTGGCATGAATCTGGTACACCTTTGACTTCCGCAGTTGACGAGGTCCCCAGTGAAACTACATTTCGATCACAGAATGGGGGCTACAGAAAGACCATGGAGTAACAGGCTATGTCCTGATTACTGAATCAAATGGTCATGCACAGGCCTATCAGCAGATCCAGCTTGCTGTTAGAACGACTGGTGCATGCTGAAAGATGAGTAGTGAAGCTCCTGAAACTTGGGTGTCATCACTACTGCGGCTCCCTGTAGCCACATTAGCACACTCCACATCCCGATTTACCGTTACTAGCCCTTGCTACTCTATCTGAGTGCTAATCAGACTATAAGACCATAAGAAATAGGAGCAGAATTAGGCCATTCAGCCCATCATCTGCTCTGCCATTCCATTTATTATCACTCTCAATTCCATTCTCCAGCCTTCTCTCTATAATCTCTCACGTCCTGATTCATCAAGAAAGGTTGGAGGTGTTGTGGATAGTGTGGAGGGCTGCCTGAGGTTACAGTGGGACATTGATAGGATGCAAAACTGGGCTGAAAAGTGGCAGATGGAGTTCAACCCAGATAAGTGTGAAGTGGTTCATTTTGGTAGGCCAAATATGATGGCAGAATATAGTATTTATGGTAAGACTCTTGGCAGTGTGGAGGATCAGAGGGATCTTGGGGTCCGAGTCCATAGGACGCTCAAAGCTGCTACACAGGTTGACTCTGTGGTTAAGAAGGCATACGGTGTATTGGCCTTCATCATCTGTGGGATTGAGTTTGAGCCGAGAGGTAATGTTGCAGCTGTATAGGACCCTGGTCAGACCCCACTTGGAGTACTGTGCTCAGTTCTGGTTGCCTCACTACAGGAAGGATGTGGAAACTATAGAAAGGGTGCAGAGAAGATTTACAAGGATGTTGCCTGGATTGGGGAGCATGCCTTATGAGAATAGGTTGAGTGAACTTGGACTTTTCTCCTTGGAGTGACGGAGGATGAGAGGTGACCTGAAAGAGGTGTATAAGATGATGAGAGGTATTGATCGTGTAGATAGTCAGAGGCTTTTTCCCAGGGCTGAAATGGCTAACATGAGAGGGCGCAGGTTTAAGGTGCTGGGGAGTAGGTACAGAGGAGACGTCAGGGGTAAGTCGTTGTCTTTATTTATTTATTTATTTTTACGCAGAGTGGTGTGTGCGTGGAATAGGCTGCCTGTGTTGGTGGTGGAGGCGGATACAATAGGGTCTTTTAAGAGACTCCTGGAGAGGTACGTGGAGCTTAGAAAAATAGAGGGCTATGGGTATCCAGAGGTAATTTCTAAGGTAAGGACATGTTTGGCACAGCATTGCGGGCCAAAGGGCCCGTAGCGTGCTGTAGGTTTCTCTGTTTCCATCAAACTCTGCTTTAAATATACTCAAAATTATTTGGCCTCCACAGCCACATGTGGCAATAAATTCCACAGATTCACCTCCCTCTGGCTAAAGAAATTAATTTCTGTTCTAAAGGAACATCCTTCTAATAAAGTAAAGGAAATTCAAATGTGGTTTCAGAGCTTCAGAATTTTTTAAAGACCATCACAGCAAATGAACATAGTCATTGATGCCTGGTAGGAGACACAGTGGCCAATTTGCACACAGCAAGCTCCACAAAAGAGTTATTAAATAAATGAGCACATCATCTCCTTGAGTGCTTTGGCTGAGTGGTAATTGGAGCTGGTTCATTAACGTTACACGTATGGAGCTGCAGTGAAAAGCTTCTCTGGCATACTGTCCGTACGGATCAAATCCATACACAGTACACTGAGGCAGGACAAGGTAAAACAATGACAGATGTGGAATAAGGTGTAACAGCTACAGAGAAAGTGCAGTGCAGGCAGACAATAAGCTGCATGAACTTAACCAGGTTGATTATGAATTCAAGAATCAAACGGTTTTATAACCGCAGGGTGGAAACTGGCCTTGAGCCCGGGGATACACGTCTTCCAAACAACTTACTAACCCGTACTTCTTTGGAACGTGGCAGGAAACACATGTGGTCGGGTGTAGGAGAGGAAACCTACAGACGGCAGTGGGAATTGAATGCTGATCGCTGGTTTAGGTTAAATCAGGGATGTTTGTAGTTGCTGGGGTGGCAAGGCTCAAAGGGCCTACTCTGCACTGTATCGCTAAACAAACAAACAAACGAGTGGTGTTCGGACTCACACCGTCGGTGATTCCGGAGCCTGAGGCCCGGTGTTCGGACTCACACCGTCGGTGATTCCGGAGCCTGAGGCCCGGTGTTCGGACTCACACCGTCGGTGATTCCGGAGCCCGAGGCCCGGTGTTCGGACTCACACCGTCGGTGATTCCGGAGCCTGAGGCCCGGTGTTCGGACTCACACCGTCGGTGATTCCGGAGCCTGAGGCCCGGTGTTCGGACTCACACCGTCGGTGATTCCGGAGCCTGAGGCCCGGTGTTCGGACTCACACCGTCGGTGATTCCGGAGCCCGAGGCCCGGTGTTCGGACTCACACCGTCGGTGATTCCGGAGCCCGAGGCCCGGTGTTCGGACTCACACCGTCGGTGATTCCGGAGCCTGAGGCCCGGTGTTCGGACTCACACCGTCGGTGATTCCGGAGCCCGAGGCCCGGTGTTCGGACTCACACCGTCGGTGATTCCGGAGCCTGAGGCCCGGTGTTCGGACTCACACCGTCGGTGATTCCGGAGCCTGAGGCCCGGTGTTCGGACTCACACCGTCGGTGATTCCGGAGCCTGAGGCCCGGTGTTCGGACTCACACCGTCGGTGATTCCGGAGCCTGAGGCCCGGTGTTCGGACTCACACCGTCGGTGATTCCGGAGCCTGAGGCCTGGTGTTCAGTGATGGTTGTGTCCTGGGATCAATGCCGAGCACTAAGTTGAAGCTCAGAGGCGAAGCCCGTTGGCCAGAGACTAGACCGTGAATCTCTCTGAATCCATTGAGGAAGCTGAAGCCTGCAGTCTGCAGGCCTGAGTCAATGTCCAGAAGGCCATAAGATATAGGAACCGAATTAGACCAATCGGCCCATCAACTTTGCTCAACTATTCCATCATGGCCGATTTATTATCCCTCTTAACCCCATTTACCTGCCTTCTCCCCACAACCTTCGATGCCCTGACTAATCAATAACCCAGTAACCACCATTTTAAACATACCCAATGAATTGGCCTCCAAGTTGTCTGTGGCATTGAATTCCACAGTTTCACCCACCTAAAAAATTCCTCTTCATCTCTGTTCTGTATTCTGAGGTTGTGTCCTCTGGTCCTGGACTCCCCCACCACCGGAAACATTCTCTCACTGTGTCTTCAGGAGGCCAAAGACTGGAAGGCCTGGCCTGTGGATCTGTGTGGGTGGGAGGGAGAATCGGACTTTGTTTTGCTGTTGTTGTTTTATTGCTTGTTGTGTTGTGGTACTGATGCACCATCAATAACTCACTCTGAGACGTAAGGCGAGATATCGGCTTTTATTGACTGAAGAAGGAACCAGCAGTGAGTGACCATCATATTACATCCTGGAGAATGAGGCAGAGGATCAGACCTCGATCGCCTTTATACAGGGGCCTGTGGGAGGAGCCACAGGAGCAGTCAGAAGGGGGCCTGTCCAGACAGACACATAGTTCACCACATTCACCCCCCCTTTGTTTGAAAGAGTCCCCATGCGGTGAAGTTTCTTACAGGTCAAGTCTATCAGGTGGTCGAATCTGTCGCTGTGACCTACGTAGCACAGGCTGTGATTGCACCAATGCCGGCGACATTGGTGATTGCACAGGAGACGGAGGTTGTGCTGGTTCCAGCTCATGCATGTGCGAGGCACCTGGTATAGAAGTGACATGAGGAGTCCATGTAGGGCCTGGTGTGCGCGGTGTCACCTCGGATACAGGGTTCGTAGTTACCGTGGAGTGTTCGGGGTTGTGGTCTGCTGCACCTGCGGGCGCCAGGTCGCGGACGGAGACCGTGTCCTCCCGCCTGTCAGGTAAGACCACGTAAGCATACTGGGGGTTCGCATGCAGAAGGTGAACCCTCTCGACCAGCAGGGAGTATTTATTGCTCCTCACATGTTTCCGGAGCAGCACTGGCCCCGGGGACGTCAGCCAAACTGGTAGAGTGACAGACTTCCTGGGAAAAGAGAATAGGAGTTCGTGGGGGGGGGGGGGCACCATCCGACCACCTGGGCCCTCCAAGGGCTTGTGCTTGGCTCAATGATCCCCTCCCTGAGCAGCCGCTGCCCCTCTGACTGAATGAAGGCCCTGTCCCCCGCACTGTACCTCCAGCTTTTAGTTGCCACCGGTTTACAGTCGGGGTCAGGTTGGCGAACAGCGGCAGGGGAGGGACCTTGAGGGTGGAGAGGCTGCAAGTGGTGTCAGTAGCGCAGCTGCCGGCCTGGTTCTGGATGGGATGTGTGTGCCCGTGTGTGTGTGTGGTCAGTAGCGGGGTATGTGAAGAAGTCCCACAAAACTGAGGATTCCTGACAGTGAGTGGTGGGAGGGGCCTGTCATACACCATAGTCACACTTTCGAGGTGGCTCTGGAAGTCCAGCCCCAATAGCACAGGTGCGCACAGATTAGGCATGACCAGTAGCGCAAAGTTCCGATATTCTGTGCCCTGCACCACCAATGTCGCTACACAACCCGCCCGGATGTCTATGGGATGTGACCCAGAAACCAAATTGATCCTCTGACTTACTGGCTGTGTTGCGAGTCCTCAGCATTGCACCGTGTCCGGGTGAATAAACTCTTAGTGCTGCCCGTGTCAAACAGGCATCTAGTCCTGTGCCCCTCCACCCGGATGTCCATCATGGACCTTGCAAGCTGGTGTGGGGCGCTTTGGTCGAGAGTTACAGTGGCCAGAGACCCGGTAAGCATCGGAGGGCCGGGGACGGGGCATGCTGGCGCCGACAAAGATGGCCGCCCACATCCGGGCATGCAAGATGGTGGCCCCCACGTTTCACCTGCAGCGCTGCACTCCGCTCGCAGTTTAGACTTACAGACCTTGGCGAAATGGCCCCGCTTTCCGCGCTGAACAGCGTTTTTGAGGGTGCTTTTTAAGTCCACAGAAATAACAAAGCACAGGCTTCTGACGGGCTGCCGCTGTGGTCGGGTTCGGGGAGCTCGTGGAATCGCGACTGGCAGCGGCGTTGGCGAATTCGCTCCCGGGAGCCGGCAGTGGCGGGGTCTGAGCCGTCCATGGAACCGGCGGGGAATCGCGCGACTGGACAGCGTCGGCGTAGTGCAGCGCAGCCATCTCGATCGCCGAGCGTAAGGTAAGGTCAGAGTGTTCCAATAGTCGCTGGCGCATGTACACTGACCTCAGTCCCGTCACAAAGGCGTCTCGCACCAGCAGCTCCGCATGTTATTCTGCCGTGAGCGTCTTGCAGTCACAAGTTCGGACGAGTGTCTGTAGGGCTCGGAGAAACTCAGCGCACGATTCGCCAGGCCGCTGTAGCTAAACGATGTCTTGCGTAGACGGTGTTCACCAGCCGCAGGTACTGTCTTTTGAGGGTGTCCAGTGCCCCTTCGTAGGTCGGCAGGTCCCGGATAATGGAATAAACTTTTGGGGCGACTCTCGAGAGGAGAATTCTGTGCATAACGGCGGGTTCAGTTGCACGAACCTCCTCCAAGTACGATTGGAAGCATGCAAGCCAGAGTTCAAAGGCAAGAGCTGCTTCAGGGTCCAAATCCAATCTTTCCGGATGCAAAACGGTTTCCATGTTTTAAAACTTTCAGTCAATAAAATCGATGCACCATCAATAACTCACTCTGAGACGTAAGGCGAGATATTGGCTTTTATTGACTGAAGAAAGAACCAGCAGTAAGTGACCATCGTATTACATCCTGGAGAATGAGGCAGAGGATCAGACCTCGATCGCCTTTATACAGGGGTCTGTGGGAGGGGCCACAGGAGCAGTCAGCAGGGGGCCTGTCCAGACAGGTATATGTAGTTCACCACACGGGGTCTGTGGGAGGAGCCACAGGAGCAGTCAGCAGGGGGCCTGTCCAGACAGGTATATGTAGTTCACCACACGGGGTCTATGGGAGGAGCCACAGGAGCAGTCAGCAGGGGGCCTGTCCAGACAGGTATATGTAATTCACCACACGGGGTCTGTGGGAGGAGCCACAGGAGCAGTCAGCAGGGGCCTGTCCAGACAGGTATATGTAGTTCACCACACGGGGTCTGTGGGAGGGGCCACAGGAGCAGTCAGCAGGGGGCCTGTCCAGACAGGTATATGTAGTTCACCACACGGGGTCTGTGGGAGGAGCCACAGGAGTAGTCAGCAGGGGGCATGTCCAGACAGGTATATGTAGTTCACCACACGGGGTCTGTGGGAGGAGCCACAGGAGCAGTCAGCAGGGGGCCTGTCCAGACAGGTATATGTAGTTCACCACACGGGGTCTGTGGGAGGAGCCACAGGAGCAGTCAGCAGGGGGCCTGTCCAGACAGGTATATGTAGTTCACCACACGGGGTCTGTGGGAGGAGCCACAGGAGCAGTCAGCAGGGGGCCTGTCCAGACAGGTATATGTAGTTCACCACACGGGGTCTGTGGGAGGAGCCACAGGAGCAGTCAGCAAGGGGCCTGTCCAGACAGGTATATGTAGTTCACCACAGGTACGTTGGTGGTGGAATGCATGGGGACATTTGCGGGCTGCTTTCAGCACACATTAACCTAATGATGCACTTCAGTTTATGTTTCAATGTACAGCATTATTCCTCCTCACTATTTGTGACATCTACCAGCAGCTGTGCAGACAAAAGGCTTGAAGCGTCGCTGACGATCCCTGCCACCCATCCCACAATCTCTTTGCCCCACTACCATCGGGAAGGAGGTACAGGAGCGTCTGGACCAGGGTAACAGCTTCTTCCCTCAGGCTGTGAGAGTAACGAACACCCTGTCACTGGGCCAGTGAGCTGTTTACCTGTGCTGCATGCATTTTGAATTCTATTTTATTAACTTGTTGTGGTAATAATTTGGTTTAAGTGCTGTGTGTGATATGTTTTGTGGGTGCACCGTGGCCTGGAGGAACGTTGTTCTATTTGTTTGTACACAGGTACAGGCAGAGAAACAGTACATATACAATCGCCATGTGTAATCGTCACTTCCACGTGGGGAGTTTCTGTCAGGAAATAAGACACGGAATGGCTACACAGTGAAGGAAATCAATTGGGCCTCAGAATGACTGACGGAAAAAGCAGGAAATCTAACAATGGGGAGGAACCCATCACGAGCACCTGCCATCCCTACATTTCCACGCTTTCTGGAAGGAACACCAGGATCGTGAAGAAATACCGGATAAATACCATCCACAAACTGTAAGGAAGCTCGAATTCCGGCTTCAGTGGGTCAAAGTAGACTTGGGACTCAGGATGGCAGGTTTTTACTGATTCCCCGCGAACGCGTATTCCCTGTAAACCGGCTGGGTGTGGAAACCCACGTCAAGGAGCCCAGGTGTGTACCCGTTTGGGTTACCTGGAGAAATCGGAGGCAGCAGAACATTGCATTCACAATAGCCACAGGATTGACTTTGTCGGCAGAAAACTACTGTGACGTGCCTGTGGTTTCTCTGGGACCGCCAGACGAGCGGAACCACTGGGGTACGACTGGACAGTAAGAATTCCAACAGCTCTCGCTCCAAGTAAGAACTGGATATGATTTTGAACAAGGTGGGACAGCAGCAACCTGATAGGTTGAGGACTAACCAATCAGGAGGGACGGACGATGGGGGTATAAATACCACTGGACTAGATGTGCCCAGGCATCATCCTTGCTGAAGGTGGCAGAGTTTGTCAGTTGAAGATGACGCCTGGACCTGGCTGGAAGCCCAAGAAGCGTTTATGGATACGGTCAGCTGACAATGAACTGGAACTTGAACGTGTGATAAATAAATGAATGCGGATCTGGGTAATAAACCGAAACCAAGTTGGATTGTTATGTTTTGTAACTCCAAAATACAACTAATGGAAAGAAAAGCATGGAGCTGGGAGGCGTTTCATTTTTACCCGTGGTGAGGTATGCACGTATGATGTGGTGGCGTATGTCATTCATGTGCTTTTACATATAATCCGTGATGAATTATGTAAACAGACAATGCTCAAAGAATAAATTTACAATATTACTCAAATATTACCAAAATAGTAAATACACAACATGAATCTTGAGCAGTTCTCAGAAATGTTAGCGAGAGAATTGAACTTATAGCCGATCACCAAAGCCCTGTACCCTGCCGTGCGCCTGGATTTGCTGAAAACGATACTGATTTTCTTCATGTTCGGCTGCCCCTTTCCCATTCTGTTCTCTGCTTTAGTCGTCTAAGAACACGGCATAGCACAGCTCTGAATAAAGCAATCCGTTCACAGACGTTCTTGCTACCTGCATTCCAGTTTTCCACGTCCCTCTGAATGATTTTCAATGCCAATAGTGCTACTTGGATGTGAGCTGTTGGTGAATGTAATACTTCCTTACTGATTGTATTAGTCAGTGAAATTTCAGTGAAGCATCAGGTAGCTTCAGCAATAGAGCACGGCTGTCTGTTATTGATTCCACACTAATTGGATATGAAACGGATCACAGTGTTATAACTCTTCTTTACAGGGGATTTTATTTCTTCCTTCCATCCTTTGGTTTATTATCGTCACCCGTACCACGATGCAGTGGGAAGCTTCTTTTGCATACAGTCCATAGAGATCAATAGTGATTTTTGAATTTGCACCATTTGTTTTCTTTTGCACACTGCTTGTTTGTCAGTCTTTGTTTACGAGCAGATTTTCATTGATTCTGTTGTATGTCTTTTTATCTATTGTGACTGTCTGCCACAAAATGAATCTCAGGGTTGTATACAGTGATATATATGTACTTCGATAATAAATTTACTTTGAATTTGAACTTTGAAATCACTGACTAATACAATCAGTAAGGAAGCGTTACATTCACCAACAGCTTGCATCTAAATAACACCATTAGCTTCGAAGATCATTCAGAGGGACATGGAAAACTGGAATTCAGATAGTAAAAACGTCGGCGAATGGCTTGAGGTAGAACAAGGCAAAATCATGACAATGCAGAGCAGAGTGTGACAGTGGCAGAGAAGGCCCAGACGATGAAGAGGAAGGTTGTGCATCTCAGTGAAAAAGAATCTGGTAGCAGTGGGGTAGAAGCTGTCCTGGAGCTGGGCGGGACGTGCTTTCGGGTTTTTGTATCTTCTGCCCGATGGGAAGAGGAGAGATTGTCCAGGGTGGGTGGAGTCTTTGATTACATTAACACAGAGCCCAAGGCAGCACACACTCTCGGCACCAAGATATTGTGCCAAACTTTCAATCCACTCTGATCCATCCAACACTTCCCTCCGCACAGTCTCGCCCACGGTGTGTCCGGGATGGAAGACCAGGGTCAGGAGAGGAGGAAGTCGGGAGTATTAGGGTCGGATACGGATATGGTGTAAACGGATCCCGATCACCGTTTACACTGACCCGAGCCCCCTGACCGTTTACACTGACCGGACCCCCCCTGACCGTTTACACTGACCGGACTCCCCTGACCGTTTACACTGACCCGAGCCCCCTGACCGTTTACACTGACCAGACCCCGATCACCGTTTACACTGACCCGACCCCCCCTGACCGTTTACACTGACCGGACCCCCCCTGACCGTTTACACTGACCGGACCCCCCTGACCGTTTACACTGACCGGACCCCCCCTGACCGTTTACACTGACCGGACCCCCCTGACCGTTTACACTGACCGGACCCCAATTACCGTTTACACTGACCGGACCCCCCCTGACCGTTTACACTGACCGGACCCCAATTACCGTTTACACTGACCCGACCCCCCTGACCACTTACACTGACCGGACCCCCCCTGACCGTTTACACTGACCGGACCCCGATCACCGTTTACACTGACCAGACCCCCCCTGACCGTTTACACTGACCGGACCCCCCTCACCGTTTACACTGACCGGACCCCAATTACCGTTTACACTGACCCGACCCCCCTGACCACTTACACTGACCTGACCCCCCCTGACCGTTTACACTGACCGGACCCCGATCACCGTTTACACTGACCGGACCCCCCTTACCGTTTACACTGACCAGACCCCGATCACCGTTTACACTGACCAGACCCCGATCACCGTTTACACTGACCCGACCCCCCTGACCGTTTACACTGACCGGACCCCCCTTACCGTTTACACTGACCAGACCCCGATCACCGTTTACACTGACCCGACCCCCCTGACCGTTTACACTGACCGGACCCCGATCACCGTTTACACTGACCGGACCCCCCTGACCGTTTACACTGACCGGACCCCCCTGACCGTTTACACTGACTGGACCCCCCTGACCGTTTACACTGACCGGACCCCCCTGACCGTTTACACTGACCGGACCCCGATCACCGTTTACACTGACCCGACCCCCCCTGACCGTTTACACTGACCGGACCCCGATCACCGTTTACACTGACCGGACCCCCCTGACCGTTTACACTGACCGGACCCCCCCTGACCGGATCCGTGTTTCTGTGTGGGTTTCTGCTGGGTCTTCCCACATTTTAAAGACATGTGGGTTGTCCCCGGTAAGTTGTGGGCATGGTCTGTTGGCGAAAGAAGGCTGGCAACACTTCTGGACTGCCCCCAGTGCATTCTTGCTCCGTGTTGGCCATGGACACCAACGACACATTTACCTTAGACTGCGGTGTGACCAACACTCTGAATGTGTCATCCACCGTGATGCTCCAGACTGAATCCGTACCCAGCTCCAGGACTATCAGGAGCTGTCCTTGGACTCTCCTCTGGACACAACCACTCTGATAGTTTCTCTCAGTTCCCAGCATAGCACAGATCTGAGCTCAGCGGCCTTGTTTAAAAGCCTGGCAGAAAAGATCTGACCAGCTTAGGAATTGGTGGGAAAAGCCTGACCTACTCACCGAGGTCATTTACCACAGCTCACACTTAGACAACCACAGGCCCCCCACTACACAGCAGTGTTGTATACCTGTCTGGACAGGCCCCCCCCCACTGACTGCTCCTGTGTCTCCCCCCACAGACCCCGGGGGCATTGCTCCTCCCTCACCCTTCGACATGTCGTGCTCCCTTTTGGCTGCTAATAAAAGCCCGTCGTTCACTTGCAGTCTCCTAGAGTTATTGTTGGTGCATCAAGCAGCCACCCTGCTGCAGCCTATCTTCTGTTTATTGGCAGAGTTATCACACTCTTACTCAATCAAAAGCAACTTTTAGCAAAGTTACTTCAAAAAGCAACGCACCTACCTCTGCTGTTCTGAACGCAGAAACTGCAACCATCAGCAACCCTTTCCAAAATGGCTACTCTGTTTGAGCCTGGTTGAGAGGCCACACCTTTAGCCAATCATAAACAACTTTTAACAATATTTCACAAAAAGCTGCCCTTCTCAATATGGCTGCTGCACATGACCCTTGCCTTCCTTTGATTGGCTAAATTACCACTGATCAGGGACACATTTTAATAGCCAATTAGAAACCCCTTTCCAGTCAGAGCTTCCTATCAGAAACCCTTCAACAGCCAATCAGAAACAACTTTTAATAGCCTTTTAATGAGGTCCTTAATGGGGCGGCTAGTGCCCATGATGAGTTGGCTGCATTTACAATATTCTGCTGCTTTGTCTAACCAGGTGATGCAACCAGATCCTTCCTGTAGTGTGCTGACCAGAAATCTCTCTCTCTTTGCCCATCCTTCTGTCTGGGTCCTAACCTCTTCCATCTACTCTCTCTTCTCTTCCTTGAAATCCACCTCCCACTCCCTCCCCTGCCTTTATCTCTCATTTTCTCTCTCTCTGTCTCTCTCTCCCTCTCTCTCTTTCTCCCCTGTCTCTCTCTACCCCATCTCTGTTTCTCTCTCCCCGTCTCTCTCCTGTCTCTCTTTCTCCCCGTCTCACTCTATCCCCCTCTCTGTTTCTTTCTCTCTCTTTCCCCAGTTTTTCATCTATAATTACTTACTCCATCATTGTAAGTGGACAGAAGACACTGAAACAACGTCGATATGCATGCCAACATTTGAAGTTACACAACGTCCCTTTTTCTACAAACCACATGGAAGTCTTGCCTTCTTCAGTTGAGCATTAACATAGCTGTGTCTTGGAGAAACTCGCTGGCCATGCATCAAATGCAGTTCTCATCGCTGATGTTTGTCACCAGTCCGATAAAGGCGACCTCCCTGATTGTAGGAGCCTATCGTGTAAATTCAAAGTTGCCTGGATGTCTGACATGCTCCATCTACTCTTAGTAATGAAAGAACAAGTGTAATTTCATACAAACATTTTATGACTAATTAACCATAAGTTTAATTGTAAGAGTGATGGGTATTTATCTCCTTCCATCTGTTTCCAGTCCTTTATTATCACATTATGAAGCAGACAAATGCTCTATGCAGTTAGCCAGAAGCACCATTCATCTGGGCGAGGGAGCAAACTGTTGCCTTCTCTTATCTTAACACAATTAGTTCAAGTAGATCATTCAAAGTTCAAAGCAAATTTATTATCAAAGTCACGTACTTCACTGTATACAGCCCTGAGGTTCATTGTCATGTGGGCAAATCTATAGACTAATAACTATAACCAAATCACTGATAGATCAGCCAACTAGGGCTTTCACACAGAATGCAGGAGTCAACAAACTACACAAATGCAAAAGAAGAAACAACAATAATAATAAATAAGCAATAAATATTGAGAACATGATATGAAGAGTCCTTGAAAATGAGTCTATTGGTTGTGGGAGCATTTCAATGATGGGGCAAGAGAGGCTTCGGTGAAGTTACCCCATTTTGTTCAGTAGTCTGATGGTGGAGGGGTAGTGAATATTCCTGAACTTGGTGGTGAGAGTTCTGTGGCTCCTGCACCTTCTACCTGATGACAGCAGTGAGAAGAGAGCATGACCTGGGTAGTGGGGGTCCCTGATGATGGATGCTGCTTTCCTGTGACAATGTTTCACGTTCTCAATGATCTCAAGCATCTCAGTCTGAAATAGTCACCATGAGGCATGGGAGCAGAATTAGGCCTCTTGGCCGATCAAGGCCTCTCTGCCATTTCATTATTGTCCCTGTCGATCCCAGTCTCCTGACTGCTGCATCCAAACCGGCAGAAGTGAACTTTGCTGATATTGTTGAAGTAATGCAGGAACACCTAGAACAAAAACATTTGTTGATTGCAGAAAGCTTTAGGTTTCATAAGCAGGATCAAGAGGAAGGGGAGTCCATTTCAGCGTACGTGGCTGAACTGAAGAGGTTGTCTCAGCATTGTCAGTTCAATAGTGCGATTAATGATGCACTGGGAGATCATTTGGTTTGTGGAATCTTCCAAGAAAGCATTCAAAAGTGGCTTCTAACTGAAGCATATCTCACATTGAAAAGATCGTTTGAAATAGCTGTATCAATGGATACAGCAAGCAGAGATGCAATTGATTTGCAGCTAGGAATGAAAGTGAGTGTGAACAAAATTGCAACGTCTAAACAGGAACCAGCCTGGCCGAACAATTTGTATGACTGTTGTGGCAGGGGCTCACATATACCAGTGTAATGCAGGTTTAAAGATGAAATTTGCAGAGCATGCAACAAAGTAGGACACACACGAAGAGCCTTTCAGGCAGACAAATAAAATGGATTGCTCAGGGAAGAGAAAATGCTAAAAAGTCAAGTTGTACTTTCAAAAATGACACCCATCTGCATGTTGTTGATGAGAGTGACACAGGACTGAGTAGACTTGCGATTTACAGTGTGAAAACTAACAAGAAATATAGTTTACACCAGAAGTGAATGACAAATTAATCAAAGTGGAATTGGACACTGGCTCGGCTGCTTCAGTCATCCCACAACATGAGCTTGAGAGGCATTTCAAAGATACTGAACTGAAGCCTGCAGATATCCAACTAAGAACTTCCACTGGAGAATGTGGGAATGACATCTGTAACCGTGACAACCAAGGAGCCACATTGATCTTGTATGTGCTAAAGCAGCATTGTGGGGGTGTGATTGGCCGAGACAACTACAACTTGATTAGAGATCCATCCATAACTTGCATGGAACAGCCCCGACAATAAAGCCAACCAGAAATGGATTAAGAAATGAAGCCACAATTGTCTCCATGCTCGGCACCATGGACCATTGCCCAACAGAGGGCAAACAGTTGTTGATGCCAACCTCTGTTGCTCCGGTTCAAAGGTCTATTGGACCAAGGAAGCGCCATACTGCCCAGAGGAAGCGTGGAAGTTATCGAAGCAGTGGTCTGACTACAATCACTTTTGTAGACAACGCATCTGAGAAAGCTTCTGATATGTTAATCAGGCAGTTACTCGTGAATTGAGACTTGGATTTTAGCTGGAAGGGAGTTCACGGAGCTTCGGGAAAGATGCAAGCATGCGACTTCTGTGAGTATGAAGAACCAGAACCTACTCTGTGGGCAATAAGGTTACTGCACGAACTTCACGTGGGTGACTGAAAGCTGCTTCTAAAAGCAGACACAAAGACCGAATCCCAGCTGGACGAATGGAAGGCCAAAAAGAAAGGAGTCAATGGAGGTAGAAAACCTGAGCATGACGTTGTGGATGAGGAAACCGAGAAGAGAAATCAGACTGTAAAGGGAGCAACAGAAGGATTAATTAGAGAATACTCCAGTGAACCTTCCCCAGATCAAGATGCAAATCCCAGAAAGAAGAAAAAGGAAGGTGAGAAAAAGAAAAAAAAGGTGTTGAAAGGGTGAGAAGTGACAGATAGAAGGAATGTGAAAAAGAGAAAGAGATGCAAGATGTCCAGAACTGTCAAAGCCACTTCCTGCAGACTCCGAGTCAATTCCTACCACCACCACGGAGGAGGCCCCAGGACCGGAGGCAGTTTTCACAGCAACAAGTCTGACCTGCCAAGCAGAGTGATCCCCTTGGCAGGAGAGATGTTCTACCCCAAGTACAGAAGTATGCTGTGTATATAGTTGAGATGCATTCCCTATTGAGTTGGAGTTTATACCTACGCAGAGAGGAGTGTTGTGTATTTAATATTGCAGTAATATTTGAGTAATATTGTAATAATACTGTATGATTAAGCTTTCTTGTTCATTTAAATAATTCTTTACGAGTTATATGTAAAAACAAGTGAATTGCATATATCATGATGCTAACACGTGATATGTGCGTGCCTCAAAGTAAACACGATGAATACGTGGCTGAAGAATTGGTTCTTGTACCAGGGCTTGGGACGGGGCAGTTGGTATGCAACTAGATGCAGTGTGTAGTGGAACTATGAGGAAGGACAGGCAGATGATGGGGCAAAATTGCAGTCAACAGGATGAGTTGCAACGTAAAAGGGGGACAAAATCGAAAAGGGTGATGAATACAGGACTGAAGGTGTTAAATATGAATGCAGACAGTACTTGGAATAAGGTAGATGATCTTAGAGTTCGGCGGGTACAATGTTGCGGTCATCACCGAGTCATGGCTGGAAGATCATAGCTCGGAGCTTAACATCCGAGGATACCCACTGTATCAAAAGGACAGGCAGGGAGGTAGAAGGGGCAGTGTGGCTCCTTTGGTAAAAAATGAAAGCAACTTCTCAGGAGGAAGTGACACAGGAACAGGAGATGTAGAATCCATTTGAGTAGAGCTAAGTAACGACAAGAGTTAAAAGATCCTGATGGAATTTATATTCAGCCTTCTGATCAGTAGCCAGGAGTGCGGATATAAATTACAACGCGAGATAGAAAGTGCATGCCAAGGGGTAATGTTACCATAGTCACGGGGGATTTCAAGGTGCAGGAAGATTGGGACTGAATTCCAAGCCAGGGAATTTGTAGAATGCCTACGAGATTGTTTTTTTAAGAAAAGCTTCTGGCTGAGCCCTCCAAGGGAAAGGCAATTCTAGATTGTGTGTTGTGTAATGAACCAGATTTGATTAGCAACACACACAACGTGCTGGGGGAGCTCAGCAGGTCAGGCAGCCACGATTGAAATGAATAAACCGTCGACTTTTCAGGCTGGGAAAGGAAGGGAGAAGATACCAAAGTACAAAGGGAGGAGGGGAAAGAGGATAGCTGGAAGGTGGTAGGTGAGAGGGAAAGGTAAAGGGCTAGAGAGACGGAATCTGATAGGAGAGGAGATAGGTCTATAGGAGAAAGGGAAGGAAGAGGGAACCCAGGGGGAGGTGATAAGATTAGGGAATAGAAGAAGATGTGGAGGAGAGGGAATTTTTGTTTACCAGAAGGAAAAATTGATATTCATGCCATTAGGTTGGAGACTACTCAGACAGAATATAAATGCTGAGGCTTTATAAGGCGTTGGGTAGAATACACTTGAATATTATGAACAGTTTAGGGCCCCTTATCTAAGAAAAGAGGTGCTGTCATTGGAGAGGGTCAGAAGAGGTTCGCAAGAATGATTCTGGGAACGAAAGGGTTAATGTACGAGGATCTCATTGAGACCTATCAAATGATGAAATGATGTGGAGAGAATATTTCCTATAGTGGGGGGAGTCTAGGACCAGAGCAGAACGTCCATTTAGAACAGAGATGAGGAGGAATTTCTTTAGCCAGAGGGAGGTGAATCTGTGAAATTCATTGCCACAGACGGCTTTGGAGGCCAAGTCACTGGGTATATTTAAAGCAGGCGATGATAAGTTCTTGATTAGTCAGCATGTCAAATGTTATGGGAAGAAAGCAGGAAAATGGATTTGAGAGGGAAAATAAATCAGCCAAGACCTCTGTGGCTGGGAAGATTTTGGCGATTATTAAGGATGAAGGTTTCAGGTACTTGGAGGCACATGATAAAATAGGCCCCTGTCAGTATGGTTTCCTCGAGGGAAAATCTTGCCTAAAAATCTATTGGAATTCTTTGAAGAAATTACAAGCAGGATAGATAAAGGAGAATTGGTTGATGTTGTGTGCTTGGATTCTCAGAAGGCCTTTGACAAGGCGCCACACATGAGGCTGCTTAACAAGCTACGAGCCCCTGGTATTACAGGAAAGACTCCAGCATGGATGAAACAGTGGCTGACTGGCAGGAGGGAAAGAATGGGAATAAAGGGAACTTTTCTGGTGGGCTTCCGATGACTAGTGATGTTCCACAGGGGTCTGAGTTGGAACCGATTCTTTTTATGTTATATGTCAACAACTTGGATTAATTGCTTTGTTACAAAGTTTGGAGACGATATGAAGATAGGTGGAGGTGTAGGTAGTTTTGAGGAAGTTGAGAGACTACAGAGAGACTTAGTCAGATTGGGAGAAAGGGCAAAGAAGTTGCAGATGGAATACAGTGTCGGGAAGTGTATGGTCATGCACTTTGGTAGAAGAAATTACTTTTTTTAAATAGAGAGAAAATACAAAAAACTGAGGTGCAAAGGGACTTGGGAGTCCTGATGCAGGATTCCCTGAAGGTTAATTTGCAGATTGAGTCCGTGGTGAGGAAGGCAAATGTGGTGTCAGCATTCATTTCAAGAGAACTAGAATATAAAAGCAAGGATGTAATGTTGAGACTTCATAAAGCACTGGTGAGGCCCCAGGTGGAGTATTGTCAGCAGTTTGGGGCCCTTATCTTAGAACGGCTGTGCTGAAAGGTTCAAAGGAGGTTCACAAAAATGATTCCAGGATTGAATGGCTTGTCATGTGAAGAGTGTTTGATGGCTCTGGGCCTGTATTCACTAGAATTTAAAAGAATGAAGGGAGACCTCATTGAACCCTATGAAATAGTGAAAGGTTTTGATAGAGTGGATGTGGAGAGGATGTTTCCTGTAGTGGGGGAGTCTAGGACCAGAGGACACAGATAGAGTGGATGTGGAGAGGATGTTTCCTGTGGTGGGGGAGTCTGGGACCAGAGGACACAGATAGAGTGGATGTGGAGAGGATGTTTCCTGTAGTGGGGAGTCTAGGACCAGAGGACACAGATAGAGTGGATGTGGAGAGGATGTTTCCTGTGGTGGGGGAGTCTAGGACCAGAGGACACAGTCTCAGAATAGAGAGTCATCTATTTAGAACAGAGATGAGGAGGAATTTCTTTAGCCAGAGAATTCATTGTCACAGGCAGTTGCGAAGGCCTAATGGCCTAATTCTGCTCCTAAATCTTATATCTTATGGTCTTTTGATGGGATGGTGAAGCAGATTTGATGGGCCAAATATCCTAATTCAGGTCTTTTGACTCACAATCTTATGGCCCGAAGTTAACCAGAAGAGGGCATTTGATTAACTACATTGAAGATACAATTCAACAGATTTTTGCATCGAAAGGGAACGAAGGGTTATGGGGAAGAGGCAGGCTAGCCATGATCTAAAGAAATGCCAGAGATTGTGCAGATACTGGAAACCCGGAGTAGCACACACAGAATGCTGGAGGAACAGAATCACTGCCCATATAAGATGTTGTTCACTTTCCGCAGGATCTTTTGTTTATCACTCTGAATCTCTGCCAGCAGTCCTGCAGAAACACCTTGCCTCTACTTTCCTATTGATCTCTCTGGATTACATATCAGATTCCCTTTCCACCCCCTCTCCTCAGGACACACCGGCTAACAACGGCTCCCTTCACTGCAGGACGGAGTAGATCAGAGACCAGAGACAGAATTTTGTAGGGTCTTTCCCAAGGAAGAGAATAAACCTGCCCGAAAGACTTTAAACTACAAATTACTGCCAGCAATTAGACTTGATCTACCAAAGTCCAACAGAAATGTTAAGCACAAGAAAATCTGCAGATACTAGAAGTCCAGAGAAACACACACAAAATACAGATCAGGCAGCAAGTATGGAATTAGGCCAAGACCTTTCATCAGGACTGGAAAGGGAGGGGGAAGGAAGAGCTGGAAGGTGAGAGATGAAGTCAGGTGGGTGGGAAAGGTCAAGGGCTGGAGAGTAGACTATGGGAGAAAGGGAAGGAGGAAGAGAACACGGGGAGGGGGTGTGATAGGCAGCTGAGAAGAGGTAAGAGGCCAAAGTGGGGAATAGAAGAAGAGGGGAGGAGAGGATGGGATTTTTTTTACCGAAGGAGAAATAGAGATTTTAGCAGTTGTTACTGCAGCTGGGCTGAAAAAGCTAGATGATTGCAGGAGAACCTGGTGGCCATGCTCTCTTCTCGCTGCTGCCATTGTGAAGGAGGTACAGGAGTCTCAGGTCCTACAACACCAGCTTCAGGAACAACTATTACCCTCCAACCATCAGGTTCCTGAACCAGTGAGGATAAAGTCACTCACCTCAACACCGAACTGATTCCATAACCTACACACTCACTTTCATGGACTCTTTAACTCACGTTCTCAGAGTCATTTATCTATCTATCTATCTATCTATCTATCTATCTATCTATCTATCTATCTATCTATCTATCTATCTATCTATCTATCTATCTATCTAACCACTTATGTATTTATGTATGTATTTATTTATTTATTAATTATCATTATTATTTGTGTTTCTTGTACTTCCTTTGCTGATCATTTTCGGTTATTGTGTTTAGTGTTACTTTGATTCTGTTGTATTTCTTTGTTCTACTGTGAATGCCTGAAAGAAAATGAATCTCAGGGTAGTATGTGGTGACATGCTTTGATAATAAATTTATTTGAACTTGGCCTCCTTGGCACCGGACTGGGTGAGCTCTTCCCACAGCTCCTTGGTTGTTAGTGTAAGGTGACATCATTCACTGCGTACCGTTACACGGATGAGGAACCTGTGTTGGTCAGGACGTGACAAGCAACACAAAACATCAGCATTTAACAATGATAAAGAATCATATAAAAAGTTTAGGAAAATATAATGCAAAAGAAGTTGCAAATGACACAGTTCAGTGTGTGTGGGGATGCAGTAGCATGGTGCCTAATGTGATGCTATTACAAAGCCAGCAACCCGGGTTCAAGGAGTCAGCAAGGAGTTGGCATGTTCTCCCTGTGGGTTTCCTCAGGGTGCTCTGGTTTCCTCCTACATTCCAAAGGCAGACGAGTTAGTAGGTTAATTTGTCATGTGGGTGCAATTAGGCTGCATGGCCTCGTTGGGCTGGGAGGGCCTGTTACCATGCTGTATCTCTAAATTAATTCATTATTTTATTCATTTACAGTCGGGGTTCCCAATCAGATGGGGGGGGGGGGGTCCATGGACTTCTCGGTTAATGGTAAGAGTTCATGGCATAATCAAAGTTCGAAACCCCTAATTTCAAGACACAGCTCGGAACGGGTCCTTCCGACCCTTTGAGTTGCAGCGTTTCGCAACCCCTAACAAACCTGATTAACCCCGAGCGTGACGGCCAATGAACCTGGCCGGTACGTGAGCGGAAACCGGAGCACCCACGCGTTCCACGGTCTCAGAGGATGCAGGACATCCACTCGGCTACCGCGGAGCTGACGATGGTGTCTGAATACACGTGACATGTAAATAAATCTGAATTACCAGCTGAGGAAGTCTTTTGAACCCCTGCCTGACGTGATAATGATCTTTTCAAATGACTACCAAACAACAGAGGAGGAAAGGCAATGCCCTCCCTGTGAATTGCTACAACTGAAGAGTGCAGTGATAGTCACAGAAACCGGTGGACCATCAGCCCCAAACAAAAATAATAACATTCACATAAATAGTTTAATTAAAAATACACAAAAACATTACAGCTTTAAAAGGCTGTTAGAGCATGGCACTGATACAATACAACACCTTATACTCCATCTGGTTTTTACCTTCCTAAGTGCTGTCCATCCATCATATTAATGGGTAGTTTCATCATTGCTGGTTAAATGAAGAGGCCAAGTGTGAAGAGATAAAGAATCAAGTAATCAGATAGCAAGCTGAAGCATCATTTATTAGTTCAGCCATGCAGCCAATTTGGTTCCCATCCAAATCAGTAATAGGAGACAAAGTGAGATATACTCCAATCCAGATTACAATTCAATGTGTCGCAGAGCAGAGAAATTCCCCTCTGCCTCCCAGGCCTGTTATTTATGTCAGTATAGCACTCACTATTATTGTTTGTCTTTCTATTTAAGGAATTTTGATTCTTGGTTAGGCATGCCCGTCAGAATCCGAATAAGGGTTATTGTCAACAAAGACTCTGGCAAATTTGGACTGATGTACCATGGGGAGTATTCGGACTGGTTGCATCACCGTCTGTAATGGAGACTCCAGTACATAGGGCTGGGAAAAGATGCCAAGGTTTGTAAACTCAGCCAGCTCCCTCCCCAGCATCCAGGACATCATCAAAAGGCAATGCCTCAGAAAAGTGGCATGAGACCATAAGATATAGCAGCAGAATTAGGCCATTTGGCCCATTGAGTCTGCTGTGCCATTTCATTGTGGCTGATCCAGTTTTCCTCTCCTCCAGTCTCCTGCCTTCTCCCTGTATCCCTCATGCCCTGACTCATCAATAACCTATCAACCTCCTCCTTAAGTATGCCCAGTGAGATCCACTGATGCTACAACGATGTCATCATCCTTCAGGTCCCCATCACCCAACACAATGCCTCTTCCCATTGCTACCATCAGGAGCCTGAAGACACACTCCCAGTTTTTTAGGATCAGTTTCTTCCCCTTTGCCATCAGGTTACAGAACAGTTCATCAACCCATGAACACTACGCCTCTTTTTGCATACTTGCTTCTTTTTTATATATTCTTATTGTAACTTACAATCATTTTTAAATATTGCACTCCACTGCTGCTGCAAAACAACAAATTTTGCCACATATGTCACCGATAATAACCGCGACCCTGATTCTGGTTCAGATGCCGTAACCCGATGTCTGACCTCAGTGAAGGAAAGCACTGCCTGACACATTCTACACCATCTCATCTACCCCGTGTTCGCACTTCCAGGGGGCCACATATCGTACCCCTACATCTCCCCGACCTGCTACGCTCCCCAGGGTCCAATCACTGACTCAAGCTCTGCCCTGGTTACACTACCCAAAATATATCACCTTGGACTTTGAAGTTCAAAGTAAACCTATTATCAAAACATATGCCACCATATACAACTCTGAGATTCATACGTGTCTGAGGTAACTTACATTCTCCATTCCCTTCTCCACTCACCCGCGTGATCCAGATTCTGTTGTAATCTTGGACAACATTCCTCACTCTCCACCACGCTACCGATTTTCAAATCTCAAAGTAAATTTAACATCAAAGTACATATAAAACCTGAGATTCATTTTCTTGCGGGCATACACAGTAAATCCAAGAAACACAATGGAATCAATGAAAGATCGCACCCAACAGGACGGACTCACAACCACTCTGTAAAAGGCATCAAACTGCAAATACAATGAAGATGACGATAATAATGATAATAATAAATAAACAAACAATAAATATTGAAAACATGATATGATTCCCTGAAAATGAGTCTATAGGTTGTGGGAACAGTTCAGCCATGGGGTGAGTGAAGTTATTTCCTCCGGTTCAAGAGCCTGGTGGTTGAGAGTGATAACTGTTCCTGAACCTGGTGGTGTGGGACCTGATGGTTGAGGGGTGATAACTGTTCCTGAACCTGGTGGTGTGGGACCTGATGGTTGAGGGGTGATAACTGTTCCTGAACCTGGTGGTGTGGGACCTGATGGTTGAGGGGTGATAACTGTTCCTGAACCTGGTGGTGTGGGACCTGATGGTTGAGGGGTGATAACTGTTCCTGAACCTGGTGGTGTGGGACCTGATGGTTGAGGGGTGATAACTGTTCCTGAACCTGGTGGTGTGGGACCTGATGGTTGAGGGGTGATAACTGTTCCTGAACCTGGTGGTGTTGGACCTGATGGTTGAGGGGTGTTAACTGTTCCTGAACCTGGTGGTGTGGGACCTGATGGTTGAGGGGTGATAACTGTTCCTGAACCTGGTGGTGTGGGACCTGATGGTGGAGTGGCCACTGCTTTCCCATGAGAGTGTTTTGTGTAGATGTGCTCAGTGTTGGGGAGAGCTTTACCTGTGATGGACCAAGCTGTATCCACCACGTTTTATAGCATTTTCTGATAAGGGCATTGGTGTTTGCACAACAGGCTGTGGTGTAACTTGTCAACATATTTTCCGCCACACACCTATAGGTTTGTCAAAAATTTTGATGTTGTGTTGAATCTTCACAATCTCCTCAGGAAGTAACAACCATCCTTTCTGTATCCTGACGTGCTTGGCCAGGACAGCTCCTTTCAAGTTATAACATAAATGATTCTGGTGTCAACGACAGACTTACTGAACATCTGCATTCTCATCCCAGTGGATAACCTAACTGACAAGTAAGAGTCAACCCAGCACTCCACATGTCACAGTCCTCCGATCTAAACAAAACAACCCTCCATCTCTCCCACTCCATCACCTCCCTCACCCTCCATCACTTCCCTCCTCCTCCCTCCCCCTCCATCACCACCCTCCCACTCCATCACCTCCCTCACCCTCCATCACTTCCCTCCTCCTCCCTCCCCCTCCATCACCACCCTCCCACTCCATCACCACCCTCCCACCCATCACCTCCCTCACCCTCCATCACTTCCCTCCTTCTCCCTCCCCCTCCATCACCACCTTCCCACTCCATCACCACACTACGCAGCTCACCCTCGACTGCATATGACCTCACCTCCTGGAGTGGCTACCATGTCGGTGGGCTATGGCCTTCATGGTTGTGGTCTGCAGCTGTTGGGCTCCTGGACCAGTTTCACTCGCTCAGCGCTGGACTGTTTCCATGACTGTGGATCATGTTCGGGGTCCTGGTCCTGTCTCGGTGACTGTGGATCACGTTCGGGGTCCTGGTCCTGTCTCCGTGACTGTGGATCACGTTCGGGGTCCTGGTCCTGTCTCCGTTACTGTGGATCACGTTCAGAGTCCTGGTCCGGTTCCACTAGTCACGGCACTGGACCGTCTCTGTGACTGTGGATCACGTTCGGGGTCCTGGTCCTGTCTCCGCGACTGTGATTCATGTTCGGGGTCCTGGTCCTGTCTCCGTGACTGTGGATCATGTTCGGGGTCCTGGTCCTGTCTCCGTGACTGTGGATCATGTTCGGGGTCCTGGTCCTGTCTCGGTGACTGTGGATCACGTTCGGGGTCCTGGTCCTGTCTCCGTGACTGTGGATCATGTTCGGGGTCCTGGTCCTGTCTCCGTGACTGTGGATCACGTTCAGAGTCCTGGTCCTGTCTCCGTGACTGTGGATCACGTTCAGAGTCCTGGTCCGGTTCCACTTGTCACGGCACTGGACCGTCTCTGTGACTGTGGATCACGTTCGGGGTCCTGTCCTGTCTCCGTTACTGTGGATCACGTTCAGAGTCCTGGTCCGGTTCCACTAGTCACGGCACTGGACCGTCTCTGTGACTGTGGATCACGTTCGGGGTCCTGGTCTGGTTCCACTTGTCACGGCACTGGACCGTCTCCGTGCCTGTGGATCATGTTCGGGGTCCTGGTCCTGTCTCTGTGCCTGTGGATCATGTTCGGGGTCCTGGTCCAGTTCCACTAGTCACGGCGCTGGACTGTCTCCGTGCCTGTGGATCACGTTCGGGGTCCTGGTCCTGTCTCTGTGCCTGTGGATCACGTTCGGGGTCCTGGTCCTGTCTCCGTTACTGTGGATCACGTTCAGAGTCCTGGTCCAGTTCCACTAGTCACGGCACTGGACCGTCTCCGTGACTGTGGATCATGTTCGGGGTCCTGGTCCTGTCTCCGTGACTGTGGATCATGTTCGGGGTCCTGGTCCTGTCTCCGCGACTGTGGATCATGTTCGGGGTCCTGGTCCTGTCTCCGTGACTGTGGATCATGTTCGGGGTCCTGGTCCTGTCTCCGCGACTGTGGATCATGTTCGGGGTCCTGGTCCTGTCTCCGCGACTGTGGATCACGTTCGGGGTCCTGGTCCTGTCTCCGTGACTGTGGATCATGTTCGGGGTCCTGGTCCTGTCTCTGAGACTGTGGATCACGTTCGGGGTCCTGGTCTGGTTCCACTAGTCACGGCACTGGACCGTCTCTGAGACTGTGGATCACGTTCGGGATCCTGGTCCGGTTCCACTAGTCACGGCGCTGGACCGTCTCCGCGACTGTGGATCACGATCAGGGTCCTGGTGCCTCGTGTTCTCTGTGTTATATGATCACTTTTTTATGGTTTGCACAATTTACTCATTATCCCCCACACACTGGGTGTCTGGTGTCTTTGCTGTACAGGGTTTCTAATGTGTCCTATTGTGTTTGTCTGTGGCTGCCTGTGAGAAGACGAACCTCAAGGTTGTATACAGTAAACACACTTTGAAAATAAATGTACTTTCAACTTTGAATTTTGGGACTGTGCTGAAGCGAGTGTGAGAGGACAGAGAATACACAGTGCCTACCTTCTCAATTTTCTTGTTCGCACCCACAAAAAACTCAATTAAATTGCCTTACATGATCTTTCAAGCAGAAAGCCACACTGACTACCTGCAATATGTCCTTATCTTTCTGGGAGATGCCCTTGTTATAACAGCACGGTGTGGCAGTGTGGATTGTCACATCGCGGTTAGCATAACACTTTACAGTACCAGCCACCAAACTAATCCCATTCCCTAAATATTTATCACTTTAATTATTAGTTAGAGCATCAAAAGTTACAGGGAGAAGGCAGGAGAATGGGGGTGAGAGGGATGATGGAATGGGGGAGTAGACTCGATGGGCTGAATGGCCTAATTCTGTTCCTATGTTTCCTAGTCTAATGGTCTTATCACATCAAAGCTTACAGTAAATGCATCATTTGCATTTGCGACCAACAAACCCAGTGAGTTACACTTGGGGTCTGTAGACGGGACTGTGGTGTCACCCGGATCCCCCTGGTCTTTGGTATTGACCTCACCGTTCTCAACGTCAGTTCCAGACCACAACTTTGTGTAGCACCAGATCAAATGTGGGCATGGAAATGTCTATAACAAGTTTCACTTATTTACCGCGTGTAGAGCGAAACAGACAGTGAAATTCTTTGTGTGTGTTAACAGCCAACACAACCCAACGATGTGCCGGGGGCAGCCCACAAGTGCCACCACACCGCTCGCTGCTAACACAGCACTCAGCAGAACAACACAGGACACAACAAGCAACTAAACAACAGCAGTAAACGAGGCTCTGTTCCTCCCTCCCACTCACAGTTCTCTAACCCCCAGACTGCTCTCCAGCCTCCGGTAGACTGGGGTTTGGATGCAGAACATACACATTGGGCCTCCATCTTCCCCAGGAGACCCCGCAGCACTGGCCAAATACCCTCGAATTCCGGACTTCCAACCCTCAGACCCCGATCGTCGGTTTCAACCACAGTTCACCGAGTACTTGGCTTTCCACACCGGACTTGTTGACGACTGCTTACTCCTGACAACAGCCTACTGAACCCAGGCAGCTGATGAATCGAGGCAGGTCCAAGGAGGAGGAATTTCAAGTCCTTCACTAAGACTGGTTTTGTATCAGGAAAACATTGACTGATCAATTAAAGCTCGCATTATCTGAGCATTATACAGCAATATTTTACATAATTTTTAATAAGATAATGCATGAAACCCATCTGTTAAGAATGAAGGGAGACAAGTACCATCGATATTTTTGACAATGCAGCTTCTTAACTGGTTGAGCCTGGGGATTTATATTTTGGCTTTCTGGCAGGATTATTATATTTAATTTTAAATTAGAATTTCTTTTGCCCCTAGTGTATCATCGACTCATCATTCATACTCTGAAAATAATGGATTCAGAACATTTTCTAAGGTGAAGTTTGAAATTTGCTTTGGGGGTATAAGTAAAGAAGAAAGGGAGAGGTTAAAACTGAAATCATAGATAAATGTAAAGTGAAAATTCGGAGCCACTGTAAGCACAAAATGATGTGCAGAATTACTGTTATCCATCATTACTAATTGATAAACCTGGTTACTAATTTAATAACACATCTCTGGGTTGTTGCATAGCAGGCTTGGAATGCCTGAAAAACATTAAACAATTAGTCTTAAATGCCACTGCCAAGCTTATGCTGTGTATCTTCATGCTTTCAACTAATGTTCCTTTCTCCCCCCTCTGACAACCAAAAGGGGCAGAACTGGTGCATCATATTCCCAAAGAGATTGTGCCTTGTGATGATTTAGACACTGTATTCTCTTCCATAGTAACGACAGGCTGCTAAAACGCTTAACGTCTGAGCATGAAAACTTAAGGATTAGGATCAGGAATAGGCCATCTGGCCTTCCCAACTGCCTCTGACATTCATCGAAATCATCGCCTGATTTATCTCTGATCTGCTTCCTGTCTTGTCCACGTGATCCCATTAACAGTGGCCCGGTCTCTGCCTTTAATGGGCTCCGTGAGTGAGATTCCCCAGCTCCCCAGGGAGGGAGTCCTGCACATTTATTCAGCCTGGCACGATTCTATCAGGCGTGGAGCTGAACTGTACCGATGGGCAAAGAGACAGGTTACCATCCTGATTTACCACCCGATAGGGCAGCCAGGCACGGTTTCCCAGGTGGAAAAGAGGGCATAGCTTTGAGGGGATTGGAGGAAAGCATAGAGGGGAGATCAGAGGCAGGTTTTTCACACAGGAATGGTGGTCTGCTGGTAGAGGCAGATACATTAAGAGAGCCTAGGATAGGCAAATAGATGAGAGTAATGGAGGGTCATGTGGGAAGGAAGGGTTACATTGACCTTGGAGAAGGTTGAAAGCAGCGTTGTGAGCCCAAGAGCTTCTACTATGCTTTAGTTCTGCGATAACACCGGTTCACCGGTTCTTTCCGGTAAGATGGTAAGCGGGCTCGGATGCAGCAGCTTCAATGGGCATTTTTGTCTTATTTAAACACATTTTTTTATGATCACAAGACCATGCTGGACTTTAAGAACTTAAACTACAGTATGGTTACCCCGGTTGGCAGAAAAACTGAAGGAGCTGGACATGGTGTGCGATGTGCTGCTGCACGTGTCAGAGGGGTGTGGGTATGTAAAGCAGTGAGCAGTCTAACAGACAGTAATTGTCTTATTTGTTTTTTTCTGTTGGACGTTGATAGTGTGGAATCACTGGTTTATTGGTGAACAGCGGGGGGGCACGGGTGGCATGAGGGCTGTGTGGGGGGGATGGCATGAGGGCTGTGTGGGGGGGATGGCATGAGGGCTGTGTGGGGGGTGATGGCATGAGGGCTGTGTGGGGGGGATGGCATGAGGGCTGTGTGGGGGGGAATGGCATGAGGGCTGTGTGGGGGGGGTGATGGCATGAGGGCTGTGTGGGGGGGTGATGGCATGAGGGCTGTGTGGGGGGGGATGGCATGAGGGCTGTGTGGGGGGGATGGCATGAGGGCTGTGTGGGGGGGATGGCATGAGGGCTGTGTGGGGGGGAATGGCATGAGGGCTGTGTGGGGGGGTGATGGCATGAGGGCTGTGTGGGGGGGATGGCATGAGGGCTGTGTGGGGGGGAATGGCATGAGGGCTGTGTGGGGGGGAATGGCATGAGGGCTGTGTGGGGGGGGATGGCATGAGGGCTGTGTGGGGGGGAATGGCATGAGGGCTGTGTGGGGGGGATGGCATGAGGGCTGTGTGGGGGGGATGGCATGAGGGCTGTGTGGGGGGGATGGCATGAGGGCTGTGTGGGGGGGATGGCATAAGGGCTGTGTGGGGGGGATGGCATAAGGGCTGTGTGGGGGGGATGGCATGAGGGCTGTGTGGGGGGGGATGGCATGAGGGCTGGGTGGGGGGGAATGGCATGAGGGCTGGGTGGGAGGGTGATGGCATGAGGGCTGTGTGGGGGGGTGATGGCATGAGGGCTGTGTGGGGGGGGATGGCATGAGGGCTGTGTGGGGGGGATGGCATGAGGGCTGTGTGGGGGGGAATGGCATGAGGGCTGTGTGGGGGGGGTGATGGCATGAGGGCTGTGTGGGGGGGAATGGCATGAGGGCTGTGTGGGAGGGTGATGGCATGAGGGCTGTGTGGGGGGGGTGATGGCATGAGGGCTGTGTGGGGGGGATGGCATAAGGGCTGTGTGGGGGGGATGGCATAAGGGCTGTGTGGGGGGGATGGCATGAGGGCTGTGTGGGGGGGGATGGCATGAGGGCTGTGTGGGGGGGAATGGCATGAGGGCTGGGTGGGGGGGAATGGCATGAGGGCTGGGTGGGAGGGTGATGGCATGAGGGCTGTGTGGGGGGGTGATGGCATGAGGGCTGTGTGGGGGGGGATGGCATGAGGGCTGTGTGGGGGGGATGGCATGAGGGCTGTGTGGGGGGGAATGGCATGAGGGCTGTGTGGGGGGGTGATGGCATGAGGGCTGTGTGGGGGGGAATGGCATGAGGGCTGTGTGGGGGGGATGGCATGAGGGCTGTGTGGGGGGGGATGGCATGAGGGCTGTGTGGGGGGGAATGGCATGAGGGCTGTGTGGGGGGGGATGGCATGAGGGCTGTGTGGGGGGGTGATGGCATGAGGGCTGTGTGGGGGGGAATGGCATGAGGGCTGTGTGGGGGGGGGATGGCATGAGGGCTGTGTGGGGGGGGATGGCATGAGGGCTGTGTGGGGGGGGGATGGCATAAGGGCTGTGTGGGGGGGGATGGCATGAGGGCTGTGTGTGGGGGGGATGGCATGAGGGCTGTGTGGGGGGGGGATGGCATGAGGGCTGTGTGGGGGGGGGGGATGGCATGAGGGCTGTGTGGCCTTGACTGTAGTGAGGGCAGGTCTTAAGCCGTGGTGTCAGCTGCCCAGGAGAGTGGCATCAAAGTCGGTACTGGAGGTGGCGTGGCATGGCATCAAGCCTGGCATCATCAGTGTGGCTCTCCAGTGTTCGCTCAGGCAGAGACAAACCGTATTGTGCTTGACTGCAGACTGTTGCAACAGTCGTGGACTCAGGGAGTTGGATGATTTTTTTTGTGTGAATGGCTGTATTTTGCTGCAATCTTGCATGTGCTATGTGTGCCTTGTGCTATGAATGACTGTTGGTGCTGTGATTTGCATCTGGGCCATGGAGGAACACTGTTTTGTTTGGCTGTATACATTGGTATTCAAGCATAGTTGAGTGACAACGAAATTTGAACTTGAACCCACAGAGGGGAACTACTATCGGTATGCAGAACTAGATCACAAGTCCATTTGGCCCCTCATAACTTGAAATCCCATTCAATAAAATCAAAAGCAACATTGTAGAACAGAACATGGAACATGGAACGTGGAACGTGGAACATGGAATGTGGAACATGGAACATAGAACGTGGAACATAGAACATGGAACATAGAACGTGGAACGTGGAACATGGAACATAGAACATAGAACATGGAATATGGAATATGGAACATGGAATGTGGAACATGGAACATAGAACGTGGAACATAGAACATGGAACATAGAATGTGGAACGTGGAACATGGAACATAGAACGTGGAACATAGAACATGGAACATAGAACATGGAACGTGGAACATGGAACATAGAACGTGGAACGTGGAACGTGGAACATGGAACATAGAACATAGAACATGGAATGTGGAAGATGGAACGTGGAACATGGAGCATGGTGCATGGAGCATAGAACCTTGCAACCCAGACCATGATTATGTGTGGACCTTATAACTCACTGTAAGATCAATCTAAGCCTTCCATCTCACAAAGCCCTCCATTTGTCTTTCATCAATGGGTCTGTTTTCCTTCCCTTCCCCATGTTCTTATCTTCCTCATATACAAAACTCTGTCAATCCCACTTTTAAATGAAATTGGAGCGAAGCTTCCAAATCCCTTCAGTGGAGAATGCCAAGGTTTTGCACCCATTCAGTGAAGAAATATTTCCTCGTTTCAGTCCCCTACCCTTTACTTTAAAATTGTGAGCCCTAGATTTAGTCACTTCCCCCCATTCTCTCCCACACAGCCCTCCATTTTTCTATCATCCATGTGTCATGCTAAGAGTCTCTTAAATGTCCCTAATGTATCAATTCCTCCAATCACACCTCTTCTCAGCAGCGCATTCCACATATCCACCACGCTCTGTGTTAAAAACCTACCTCTGACCTGTCCCCCCCCCCCCCATACCTTCCTGCAATCACTTTAAAATCATGTGCCTCGTATTAGTCATTTTTGCCCTGGGAAAAGGACCCTGGCTATCTACCCACCTGTGCCTGTTATCATCTTGTACACCTCTATCAGGTCACCTCCCACCCTCCATCACGTCAAAGAGAAAAGCCCATGTTTCCTCATAAGGATTCTTAAGGATGAGGCTTTGGGGTACTTGGAGAAACATGATAAAATAGGCTCTAGTCAGCACAGTTTCCTCAAGGGAAAATGTTGTCTGACAAATCTATTGGAATTCTTTGAAGAAATAACAAGCAGGATAGACAAAGGAGAATTGGTTGATGTTGTGTACTTGGATTTTCAGAAGGCCTTTGACAAGGAGCCACACATGAGACTGCTTAACAAGCTTCGAGTCTGTGGTATTACAGGAAAGATTCTAGCATGGATAAAGCAGTGGCTGACTGGCTGGAGGCAAAGAGTGGGAATAAAGGGAGCCTTTTCTGACTGGCTGCCGGTGACTAGTGGTGTTCCACAGGCGTCTGTGTTGGGACCAATTCTTTTTACGTTTTGCTTGGATGATGGAATTGATGGCTTTGTGACCAAGTTTGCAGACAATACAAAAATAGGTGGCGAGACAAGTAATTTTGAGGAAGTAGAGAGGCTACAGAAGGACCTAGACAGATTAGGAGAATGGGCAAAGTAGGAGATTGAATAGAGTGTACAGCCATGCATTTTGTAGAGGAAGTGAAAGGGTTGACTATTTTCCAAATGGAGAGAAAATTCGAAAATCTGAGATGCAAAGGGACGGGAGTTCTTGTGCAGGATTCCCTAAAGGTTGATTTGCAGGTTGAGTCCATGGTGAGGAAGGCAAATGTGAGGTCAGCATTCCTTTCAAGAGGACTTGAATATAAAAGTTGAGGCTTTATAAAGCACTGGTGAGGCCTCAGGTGGAGTATGATGAGCAATTTTGTGCTGACATTGGAGAGGGTTCAAAGGAGGTTCACAAAAATTATTCTATGATTAAAAGGCTTGCCATATGAGGAGCGTTTGATGGCTCTGGGCCTCCACTCACTGGAATTCAGAAGAATAAGGGGAGACCTATCGAATGTTGAAAGGCCTCAATAGAGTGGATGTGGAGAGGATGTTTCCTGTGGTGGGGAGTCTAGGACCAGAGGACACAGATAGAGTGGATGTGGAGAGGATGTTTCCTGTGGTGGGGAGTCTAGGACCAGAGGACACAGATAGAGTGGATGTGGAGAGGATGTTTCCTATAGTGGGGGAGTCTGGGACCAGAGGACACAGATAGAGTGGATGTGGAGAGGTTGTTTCCTATAGTAGGGGAGTCTAGGACCAGAGGACACAGATAGAGTGGACGTGGAGAGGATGTTTCCTGTAGTGGGGGAGTCTAGGACCAGAGGACACAGATAGAGTGGATGTGGAGAGGATGTTTCCTATAGTGGGGGAGTCTAGGACCAGAGGACACAGATAGAGTGGACGTGGAGAGAATGTTTCCTGTAGTGGGGGAGTCTGGGACCAGAGGACACAGATAGAGTGGATGTGGAGAGGATGTTTCCTATAGTGGGGGTCTAGGACCAGAGGACACAGATAGAGTGGATGTGGAGAGGATGTTTCCTGTAGTGGGGGAGTCTAGGACCAAAGGACACAGATAGAGTGGATGTGGAGAGGATGTTTCCTGTGGTGGGAGAGTCTAAGACCAGAGGGCACAGCCTCAGAATAGAGGGCTGTCCTTTTAGAATGGAGGTGAGGAGGAATTTCTTTAGCGGCAGAGTGATGAATCTGTGGAATTTGTTGTCATGGGCTGCAGGGGTGGCCCAGTCTTTAAGGCAGACAGTGATAGATTCTTGATTAGTCAGGACATGAAGTTCATGGGGAGAAGGCAAGAGATGGGGGCTGAGAGGAATATTGGATCAGCCATATTGAAATTGATGAGCACCCCGAGCTGCTGAGGTACCACAGCATTTTAGATGTTGTTTCAAAAAACATGGGTTTGTTGGGCTGATTGGCAGATGTTGATTAGCACCAATGTTGTGGCTGAATCAAGGTTCAAAATTCAAGTTCAATTTTATTGTCATTCAACCTTACACACGTATACTGCCAAACTAAACAACGTTCCTCTGGACCAGGGTACACAACACAGTACATATAACTCACACGCACAACACATAAGGTAATATTACCACAAATAAGTTAACAGATAATAAGCTGCATCTGCGACACAAGTTAATACACTGGCACTTCACGTGTGATTAGACTTGGATGGTGGCAGGGTGTTCAGTCATCTCATGGCCTGGGGGAGAAGCTGTTTCCCATCCTAACATTCTTGTCCTAATGCTACGGTCCCTCCTTCCTGATGGCAGGGAGTCAATCTGGTTGTTGGGCAGGTGGGAGGGATCATTGACAGTACAAAGGGCCCTATGTATGCAGCGCTCCTGATAAATAACTCTGAAGGGTAGAAGAGAGACCCTGAAGATTCAAGATTCAATTCTATATTTCACGTGTACGTTGGAACAGTGAAATGTGTTGTTTGTGTTAACAACCGACACACCCAACAGGTGCCCAAGTGTTGTCACAGATACGGGTGCTAACACAGCGTGCCCACAAAGCTCGGTAGAACAACACAGAACACAAACAAGCAACAAAACAACAAGCACCGTTCCTCCCTCCTGCCTACACACTCACACACACCATCCTCCAGCCCCAGGGCAGGCTTCCAACAGCCTGGGCCAGAGTGTTCAGGGATATGTGTGCTCCAGGAAATAGCAGGACTGCTCGGAAAGCCAGTTTGCACACGATGGGCTGAAGGGCCTTCATCACAGTTGTAAGGGGATCTATGGAAAGATGAAGAATCATTCCACAGTCTATAGTGTCTGAGATAATAAACAGAATATCTACTCTGTTTGTGGACGTCTCTTTTAAAACTGGGATATAGATCATCAGCTCCTTGGGATTTATCAGTTTTCAGCCTCATTAACTTCCCTAGTGGTATTTTTTTACTAATATTAATTTATTTTACTTCTTCATTTGCATTAGATCCTTAGCTTTCCAGTAAATCTGATCTTTTTTGTGTCTTCTACTGTCAAGTCAAACACAAAATATTAGTTTAATTCCTCTGCTGTCTCTCCATTGCCCATTATAACTCCTTGTGTCTCTGTCTGAAGAATCCCAGTTTGACCTTGAGGCTCTTTCCCATTTAATTTATCAACGGGAGCCTTTGCATTCCGTTTTCTGTTTTCCCTCTCTGTTTTGGGTCATTCTTTGTACAATTCTAAAATGGTCTGAACCCTCCGGTCAACATTATAAATTCATTCAGTTAACGCTGTTGTTTCTTTTTCCTGCAGTGGGTGTCGAGATGGGGATATATCGATACCAAAGGAGGTGTCGAGATGGGGATATATCGATACCAAAGGAGGTGTCAGGATGGGGATATATCGATACCAAAGGAGGTGTCGGGATGAGGATATATCGATACCAAAGGAGGTGTCGGGATGGGGATATATCGATACCAAAGGAGGTGTCGGGATGGGGATATATCGATACCAAAGGAGGTGTCGGGATGGGGATAGATGGATACCAAAGGAGGTGTCGAGATGGGGATATATCGATACCAAAGGAGGTGTCGGGATGGGGATATATCGATACCAAAGGAGGTGTCGGGATGAGGATATATCGATACCAAAGGAGGTGTCGGGATGGGGATATATCGATACCAAAGGAGGTGTCGGGATGGGGATATATCGATACCAAAGGAGGTGTCGGGATGAGGATATATCGATACCAAAGGAGGTGTCGGGATGGGGATATATCGATACCAAAGGAGGTGTCGGGATGAGGATATATCGATACCAAAGGAGGTGTCGGGATGGGGATATATCGATACCAAAGGAGGTGTCGGGATGGGGATATATCGATACCAAAGGAGGTGTCGGGATGGGGATAGATGGATACCAAAGGAGGTGTCGAGATGGGGATATATCGATACCAAAGGAGGTGTCGGGATGGGGATAGATGGATACCAAAGGAGGTGTCGAGATGGGGATATATCGATACCAAAGGAGGTGTCGGGATGAGGATATATCGATACCAAAGGAGGTGTCGGGATGGGGATATATCGATACCAAAGGAGGTGTAGGGATGAGGATATATCGATACCAAAGGAGGTGTCAGGATGGGGATATATCGATACCAAAGGAGGTGTCGGGATGGGGATAGATGGATACCAAAGGAGGTGTCGGGATGGGGATAGATGGATACCAAAGGAGGTGTCGGGATGGGGATATATCGATACCAAAGGAGGTGTCGGGATGGGGATATATCGATACCAAAGGAGTTGTCGGGATGGGGATAGATGGATACCAAAGGAGGTGTCGGGATGGGGATAGATGGATACCAAAGGAGGTGTCGGGATGGGGATATATCGATACCAAAGGAGGTGTCGGGATGGGGATATATCGATACCAAAGGAGGTGTCGGGATGGGGATATATCGATACCAAAGGAGGTGTCGGGATGGGGTAGATGGATACCAAAGGAGGTGTCGGGATGGGGATAGATGGATACCAAAGGAGGTGTCGGGATGGGGATATATCGATACCAAAGGAGGTGTCGGGATGGGGATAGATGGATACCAAAGGAGGTGTCGGGATGGGGATATATCGATACCAATAGAGGTGTAAGGCACCCCTTCACTTCGTTAGTCTGCAGGTCACCCTCGGGCTTAGCTCCCCAATCAGGGTCACGGGAAGCCATGGGAACAGGTGGTGGATGGTCGTATGAGCAGCTGGTGCAAATCACAAGTCCTGGTTATGTGAATACTGACACCAGGCAGACAATCTCTGAAGAGTATTGATAGTGGCTGGGGTCACCCGTCTTGTAAGGACACTGCCCAGAAGGCAATGGCAAACTAGTTCTGTAGAAAAATTTGCCAAGAACAGTAATGTTCCTGAGATTTTAACTGCCCACATAATGACGCGACACATAATGATGATGGTGGTGATGACTGGTGTGTGTTTGTGCCTTTGAAGAATGTATATTTACTGTAAATCACATTACTTCTATCATTTGCCTTATGATTGGTTTATCATTGACGCATGGACCAATATACAGTGAAAAACTTGTCTTGCATACTGTCCGTACAGATCAGATCCATACTCAGTGCATTGAGGTAGAACAAGATAATGCAGAATAAAGTGTTACAGCTACTGAAAGAGTGCAGTGCAGGTAAATGATGACGTCATGAGGAGATAGACTGTGAGGTCGAGTCTTTCTGATCTGGTAACAGTGAGATGGAAGACGTCTTTGAGCCTGGTAGCCCATGCTGTTCTTATCTTCTGCTTATGGGAGAGAGAAGAACACAAATTTCTCTAACTTCTGGTAACTTTTCCTCTGCTCCCAATTCCTTCTCCCCATTCTCCATCTGGTTCCCTCTTTCTCACCTCCATCACCTCTCGCTGGTTCCTCTCTGTCCCTTTCTCCCAGGGTCCACTCTCCTCTCCTATCAGATTCCTTCTTCTTCAGCCGTTTACCTCTTCCACCAATCACCTCCCAGCTTCTTAGTTCATCCACCTTCCCACTCATCTAGAGTCACCCAGCCTCAGTGGAAAAAGCCTGCTTGCATTTACCCTATCTCTTAACCTCGTAATTTTGTATACCTCTATACAAACCTCATTGTAACCCCATTGAAGGAACTCAGCCCGAATTGTCGACTGTTTATTCCTCTCCATAGATGATACCTGTCCTGTTTCTTCCAGCACCTTGTGTGTGTGATGCTCAAGATTATGTGTTCTTGTACTTGACTCTTTCATTAAAAGAAATAGGATCCTGTTACCTACAGAACACATCAAATCTTTTTAACTTAGTGCACTCTGTGATCAGATATCCTCTCAGTTCCCTCCAGAAGCCAGAACATCACAGAATGAATTGTTATGTCATTCTGCGTGAGGTCATACCCTTGGAGACCTGTGCACCTGGTTCATAACTTGGACAAATTAAAAATACCGCTAGAATTACGAGTAGAATGCTTTTGGACTGCCATTCAACAATACTCTGCACTATTCCAACACTTAACAATAATTTACATAATTTTCTTTTATCTGTGCAAAAGGGAGATAACATCAGAACTGACAATGATTGAACCAACAGTGTTCTTTACCTGGAGATATAACGGTGTAAGAGGTCCACCTGGCCCAAGCAAGCACCCATGTGACTGATTGACCTACTGACCCGTGCGACACTGTGCGATAGCTTTAGACATACATATAAAACTGGGGAGCCTAAGACGTTTGCATAGTACTGTATTGGTCAATGTGGAGCAATGAGCAAGTTTGTAAATCTGGTGAGGGTGCAGCACCACGGGAGGAGTGTGGGATGGGTGGTGGAGAAGGAATGCCGGGGGTGGGGGGGTGCTGTGGGTGCAGACACACCCAACCCTGAGACACCAGGCAAAGTCATTCGATTACAAACATTTTTTTCATGTTTTCACTTCCTTCTCATTTCATAGAGTCAACGAGTCAGCCACATGGACACAGGGCTTCCAAATCACAGTGGCAATCCGACCTAGAGCCTTTTGCCTCTGGTGAGTCCTGTACTCTCTAAAGCTTCTCTGTTCATGCAGCTCTCTGAATAGATTTTTATTTTGTAATTGTACCCACATCTACAGCTTCCTCTGGCAGCATGTTCCATATACTCACCATCTTTCCTGAGAAAATCCTGACCCTCAGGAGTCTTTTCAATATCTCTCCCTTACCTTAAAACTTCTCAAACCTGAGAACAGGACTGTGACCATTCTGCTCATTTATCTATCTATCTACCTGTCTATCTGTCTATATATCTATCTATCTATCTATCTAGAAAAGGCCGAGTTCACTCATCCTATTCTCATAAGGTATGCTCCCCAATCCAGGCAACATCCTTGTAAATCTCCTCTGCACCCTTTCTATGGCTTCCACATCCTTCTTGTAGTGAGGCGACCTGAACTGAGCACAGTACTCCAAGTGGGTTCTGACCAGGGTCCTATATAGCTGCAACATTACCTCTCGGCTCAAACTCAATCCCACAGATGATGAAGGCCAATATACCGTACGCCTTCTTAACCACAGAGTCAACCTGTGGAGCAGCTTTCAGTGTCCTATGGACTCAGACCCCAAGATCCCTCTGATCCTCCACACTGCCAAGAGTCTTACCATTAATACTATATTCTGTCATCATATTTGGCCTACCAAAATGAACCACCTCACACTTATCTGGGTTGAACTCCATCTGCCACTTCTCAGCCCAGTTTTGCATGCTATCAATGTCCCACTGTAGCCTCTGACAGCCCTCCACCCTATCCACAACACCGCAACCTTTGTGTCATCAGCAAATTTACTAACTACTTCAACAAGTTAATTATGAAGGATTTGAAGGTATCAACAATTATCTTGAATGTTGAAGTGGAGCTAAGATAGTGCCAGATTGAACTGAATTGAATTGACTTTATCTCTTACAGCCTTCATACACATGAGGAGTAAAAATCTTTACATTATGTCTCCATCTAAATGTGCAATTTATAGTAATTTATAATGAATAGTACGTACAACAGGACAGTCAATATAACATAGAAATACAATTGCGTCAGCGTGAGTTCATCAGTCTGATGGCCTGGTGGAAGAAGCTGTCCCGGAGCCTGTTGGTCCTGGCTTTTATGCTGCGGTACCGTTTCCCGGATGGCAGCAGATGGAATAGATTGTGGTTGGGGTGACTCAGGTCACAAGCCCTTTTTACACAGTTGTTTGAAAGATGCTTCTCTGACTTGACGGCTGCTTCTTCAAGCTCATCTGAGGAAAGAGCTTAAATTCTTCTCTGTAATGTCTCTTTTATCCTTTCCAAGGTGGCTGGGGTTCTGTAAGTCTATGATCTGCAGCTGCACTTAAACAGCAGTTTTTCACGGCAGATGGAGCTCACCGCACGGCCGTTTCCTCATATCCAGGGGTGGCCTGGAAGATGCACGCCTCTGGATGACGTCAGTCACCAACTGAAGCATCGCTGGAGAAGGAACATTCGAATTTCACGACAGCACATGGAGCTGACAGAGGTCTCTGTACTCGAGTTATCGCTCCATCTCTCCACTTCACTCAATGGTGGGAAGAATTTGCTGCCAACTCTCCAGTCGGAGAATCTCGGAATAAAAAGTGATGTGGCAGATTGTAACATCACAACAGCGAGTCCCCCCTTTCGCTGTGAAATGGCTGACATCTCTCTGTCCCTCGCTAGCGAGGGAGCGAGCCTGTGGCATGTCAAACTGTCGGGTAAACCATAGTTCTGGTTGACTGCAGATCATGGTCTCTCTTTGCTGTTACTTGCTTGGTGAGTGGTGGGGGCTGAATAGGTGGAGAAGGAGGGGGAGGTTGACGCTTTGCTGCTGCTGGTGTGTGGGAGGGGGAGAGGGGGGCTTTGTCAGTCACTCTTTGGGGTTCTGTTTTCTTGGATGTCTGTGAAGAGTAAGAATTTCAGCTTGTGTACTGAGCAATTTGATAATAAATGGAAGTGTTTGAAGCATTTGAAATGTTACAATGAGAATGAAGATTTGGAGGGTGCGATCATCAAAAGCGTTGTGTGAAGGCAGTTCACTGGTGAAAAGATTGAAACATAGCTGAACTTCTTTAAACACATAACACATAACCTGTCATTCAGTTTGTCTTTTTCATACCTTTTTAACTATTTCCATGAAAATTTGGCTGATTGGAACATCCATTTAGTTGGGCCAAAATGTACTAGTCTTAATGTGTCCCAATTAACTGGAGTCCTCTGTGCTGAGAACACAAAGTGTTGAGTCTTTGAAAGGGAGTTCATAGACTGTGGGATCAACTCGATGTTGAGGTGAGTGAAATTATCCACACTGGTACAGGAGCCTGATGGTTGAAGGGTAATAACTGTTCCTGTAATAACTATTAGGAGACAAATCTCCCGGTTGTATACTTTGATAACAGATATACTTTGAACTTTCTACCTGGTGTTGCAGGTCCTGAGGCTCCCGTACCTCCTTCCTGATGCCAGCAGTGAGAAGAGAGCATGACCTGGACAGTGGGGGTCTCTGATGATGGAGGCTGCTTTCTTGTGACAGCACCCCCTGTAGATGTGCTCAGTGGTGGAGGGGGGCTTTACCCGTGATGCACTGGCTACATCTACCACTTTCTGTAGCCTCTGGGCTAAACGAGCAGGCTTGTACATAGAGTGTTCACTCATTCATTATGTGCTGTGTCGTATGATGTCATCATTATGTGATGACACGGGCGTCCTTGACCATTACTGCTCTTGGCTAGTTTTTCTACAGAAGTGGTTTGCCATTGCCTTCTGGGCAGTGTCTTTACAAGACGGGTGACCCCAGTCATTATCAATACTCTTCAGAGATTGTCTGCCTGGTGACAGTGGTCACATAACCAGGACTTGTGATCAGCACCGGCTGCTCATACGACTATTCACCATCTGCTCCCATGGCTTCATATGACCCTGATCGGGGAGGGTGGGGGGCTCAGCCGGTGCTACCCCTTGCCTGGGGGTAACCTGAAGGTTAGTGGAGGGAAGAAGAGCCCAACACCTCCTTTGGTAGAGATGTATCTCCTCCCCGACACCCTACGTAGAGAGTAGATGCATCAGTTAACGTCCATGTATGATAGATAACATGCCAGGTGGAGGTGGAGGCTGCCAGTCAAGACTGTTGCAACCCCAAGGAAGAAGCTAAGCCTGTAGAAATTGCTTGCCATGAAAAATTCATTTGCTTGAACTAGGTCAGCTTGCAGCACCCCAGCAAGAGCTGCCATGTCAAGGGGGCTGAAGGGTGCTGACAGATGAAGTAAACATTTTACACAGCTACCTGTCAGACTCGTGCGGTTTGTGAATCTGGTGCCAGAAAGGCCTCCGGTGTCCAACACACTGCTCTTTGTGTATCAGCTTCACAACATCTTTTATCGTTGCTCCCTGTGGAAAGCAGCGAGGAGTTTCGAAGGGAGAGAGGGATCTGATTCAGAATCAGAATCAGGATTATTATCACTGACATATATATCGTGAAAATTGCAGCAGTATAGTGCAAACACGAGGAAATCTGCAGATGCTGGAAATTCAAGCAACACACACAAAATGCTGGTGTAACACAGCAGGCCAGGCAGCATCTACAGGGAGAAGCACTGTCGACGTTTCGGGCCGAGACCCTTCGGCGGGACTAACTGAAAGGAAAGATAGTAAGAGATTTGAAAGAGCTTTCAATCTCTTACTATCTTTCCTTTCAGTTAGTCCTGACGAAGGGTCTCGGCCCGAAACGTCGACAGTGCTTCTCCTTATAGATGCTGCCTGGCCTGCTGTGTTCCACCAGCATTTTGTGGGTATAGTGCAAGGCATTTTTAAAAAACTACAAATGACAGTAAGAAATTAAAGTAAATTGATTAAATAAGGAGTGTAAAAATAGAGCAAAAATATTGAGGTAGTGTTCATGGGTTAGTTGTCCATTCAGAAATCTGCCGGCTGTCCCTGAAACATTCAACATCTGCCTTTAGGCTCCTGTAAAATGAGTCATTTTGTTTTCTGGGAGCTTCTTGAAAGAAATGGAATGTTTTCGGAAGTGACAAAAGCCAAACCAGATCAGCAGTACGGTTATACATTGAAAGATGATCAATAGGTGTTTTTAGGGAATAATGAAAGTGGAGAAAAATCCGTGAAGACTCATTGGCTGAGAGAGTCAAACTCTGCAAACTATAACAATGACATTTGAACTGATCAGAACGTTGTGATTGTTTCTCTGAGTCTGGGCCATCAAATCAGCTTTGCATTTTAAACCATGATCGGATCACTCTCCTCTCCTTCAATCCGCAAAGCTCTGCTTCAAGACGTTCAGCTAACGCCTTACATTGCCAGTGACCTGGGTTCGATTCCAGTACGGGATTTGTACCTTCTCCCATCACCACTTTGAATGAACTTGGCATTGATCGTGTGGATAGTCAGAAGCTTTTCCCCAGGGCTGGAATAGCTAGCACCAGAGGGCACAGTTTGAAGGTGCTGGGGAGTAGGTACAGAGGAGATGTCAGGGGTAAGTTTCTACACAGAGAGGGGGGAGTGCATGGAATGGGCTGCCGGCGATGGTGGTGGAGGCGGATACGATACGGTCATTTAAGAGACTCCTGGATGGGTAGATGGAGCTTAGAAAAACAGAGGGCTATGGGTAAGCATAGCTAGTTCTAAGTTGGGACATGTTCGACTTCGGGCTTTGTGAGATGAAGGGCCTGTATTGTGCTGTAGGTTTTCTATATTTCTATGTAGCTAAATCATTTCATTTTCACTCCAGGCTGTTTCTGGCACCTCCAAACCGGAATGCTTGAAACAGTAGTGAGTAAAACAGCCCTAAATCATCTTCCTGTCTATTTCTCACCAACTATCAGTGTCAAATGCCACTGCTTTTTATACACAAGCACACGTAACTGATTCTATTTAAAAACTGTTTGCTCCAAGCGTGGTGCAATATCTAACGGCCACACAAGCTGACAGAACTGACACTCGTTAGGAACTCACTCTCCTCTCCCGATTAAGTGCCATAGAGTCCCAAATAAACTACGGGAATCCTGGCAGTTTTTTTGATTAGTTTCTGATCTTTAAGAGTTGTCCCAAATAAGTGGTTGCCTCAAATTAACCAAAGGCTCAATTAACCAGTCACCTCAGTCAGTTCCCGTCACCTCGCTGTAGGAGAAGGTGCAGGGGAGAGTCAGTTCCAGTCACCTCACTGTAGGAGAAGGCGCAGGGGAGAGTCAGTTCCCGTCACCTCGCTGTAGGAGAAGGTGCAGGGGAGAGTCAGTTCCTGTCACCTCACTATAGGAGAAGGCGCAGGGGAGAGTCAGTTCCCGTCACCTCGCTAGAGGAGAAGGTGCAGGGGAGAGTCAGTTCCCGTCACCTCGCTGTAGGAGAAGGTGCAGGGGAGAGTCAGTTCCCGTCACCTCGCTGTAGGAGAAGGTGCAGGGGAGAGTCAGTTCCCGTCACCTCGCCATAGGAGAAGGTGCAGTGGAGAGTCAGTTCCCGTCACCTCGCTATAGGAGAAGGTGCAGGGGAGAGTCAGTTCCCGTCACCTCGCTATAGGAGAAGGTGCAGGGGAGAGTCAGTTCCCGTCACCTCGCTGTAGGAGAAGGTGCAGGGGAGAGTCAGTTCCAGTCACCTCGCTGTAGGAGACGGTGCAGGGGAGAGTCAGTTCCCGTCACCTCGCTGTAGGAGAAGGTGCAGGGGAGAGTCAGTTCCCGTCACCTCGCTGTAGGAGAAGGTGCAGGGGAGAGTCAGTTCCCGTCACCTCGCTATAGGAGAAGGTGCAGGGGAGAGTCAGTTCCCGTCACCTCGCCATAGGAGAAGGTGCAGGGGAGAGTCAGTTCCAGTCACCTCACTATAGGAGAAGGCGCAGGGGAGAGTCAGTTCCCGTCACCTCGCTGTAGGAGAAGGTGCAGGGGAGAGTCAGTTCCCGTCACCTCGCTATAGGAGAAGGGGCAGGGGAGAGTCAGTTCCCGTCACCTCGCTATAGGAGAAGGTGCAGGGGAGAGTCAGTTCCCATCACCTCGCTGTAGGAGAAGGTGCAGAGGAGAGTCAGTTCCCGTCACCTCGCTATAGGAGAAGGCGCAGGGGAGAGTCAGTTCCCGTCACCTCGCTATAGGAGAAGGTGCAGGGGAGAGTCAGTTCCCGTCACCTCGCTATAGAAGAAGGTGCAGGGGAGAGTCAGTTCCCGTCACCTCGCTGTAGGAGAAGGTGCAGGGGAGAGTCAGTTCCCGTCACCTCGCTATAGGAGAAGGTGCAGGGGAGAGTCAGTTCCCGTCACCTCGCTATAGGAGAAGGTGCAGGGGAGAGTCAGTTCCCGTCACCTCGCTATAGAAGAAGGCGCAGGGGAGAGTCAGTTCCCGTCACCTCGCTGTAGGAGAAGGTGCAGGGGAGAGTCAGTTCCCGTCACCTCGCTGTAGGAGAAGGTGCAGGGGAGAGTCAGTTCCCGTCACCTCGCTGTAGGAGAAGGTGCAGGGGAGAGTCAGTTCCCGTCACCTCGCTGTAGGAGAAGGCGCAGGGGAGAGTCAGTTCCCATCACCTCGCTATAGGAGATGGTGCAGGGGAGAGTCAGTTCCCATCACCTCGCTATAGGAGAAGGTGCAGAGGAGAGTCAGTTCCCGTTATCTCGCTATAGGAGAAGGTGCAGGGGAGAGTCAGTTCCCGTCACCTCGCTGTAGGAGAAGGTGCAGGGGAGAGTCAGTTCCCGTCACCTCGCCATAGGAGAAGGTGCAGGGGAGAGTCAGTTCCCGTCACCTCGCTGTAGGAGAAGGTGCAGGGGAGAGTCAGTTCCCGTCACCTCGCTGTAGGAGAAGGTGCAGGGGAGAGTCAGTTCCCGTCACCTCGCTGTAGGAGAAGGTGCAGGGGAGAGTCAGTTCCCGTCACCTCGCCATAGGAGAAGGTGCAGGGGAGAGTCAGTTCCAGTCACCTCACTATAGGAGAGGCGCAGGGGAGAGTCAGTTCCCGTCACCTCGCTGTAGGAGAAGGTGCAGGGGAGAGTCAGTTCCCGTCACCTCGCTATAGGAGAAGGGGCAGGGGAGAGTCAGTTCCCGTCACCTCGCTATAGGAGAAGGTGCAGGGGAGAGTCAGTTCCCATCACCTCGCTGTAGGAGAAGGTGCAGAGGAGAGTCAGTTCCCGTCACCTCGCTATAGGAGAAGGCACAGGGGAGAGTCAGTTCCCGTCACCTCGCTATAGAAGAAGGTGCAGGGGAGAGTCAGTTCCCGTCACCTCGCTGTAGGAGAAGGTGCAGGGGAGAGTCAGTTCCCGTCACCTCGCTGTAGGAGAAGGTGCAGGGGAGAGTCAGTTCCCGTCACCTCGCTATAGGAGAAGGCGCAGGGGAGAGTCAGTTCCCGTCACCTCGCTGTAGGAGAAGGTGCAGGGGAGAGTCAGTTCCCGTCACCTCGCTGTAGGAGAAGGCGCAGGGGAGAGTCAGTTCCCGTCACCTCGCTGTAGGAGAAGGTGCAGGGGAGAGTCAGTTCCCGTCACCTCGCTATAGGAGAAGGTGCAGGGGAGAGTCAGTTCCCGTCACCTCGCTATAGAAGAAGGTGCAGGGGAGAGTCAGTTCCCGTCACCTCGCTGTAGGAGAAGGTGCAGGGGAGAGTCAGTTCCCGTCACCTCGCTATAGGAGAAGGTGCAGGGGAGAGTCAGTTCCCGTCACCTCGCTATAGGAGAAGGTGCAGGGGAGAGTCAGTTCCCGTCACCTCGCTATAGAAGAAGGCGCAGGGGAGAGTCAGTTCCCGTCACCTCGCCATAGGAGAAGGTGCAGGGGAGAGTCAGTTCCCGTCACCTCGCTGTAGGAGAAGGTGCAGGGGAGAGTCAGTTCCCGTCACCTCGCTATAGGAGAAGGTGCAGGGGAGAGTCAGTTCCCGTCACCTCGCTGTAGGAGAAGGCGCAGGGGAGAGTCAGTTCCCATCACCTCGCTATAGGAGATGGTGCAGGGGAGAGTCAGTTCCCATCACCTCGCTATAGGAGAAGGTGCAGAGGAGAGTCAGTTCCCGTTATCTCGCTATAGGAGAAGGTGCAGGGGAGAGTCAGTTCCCGTCACCTCGCTGTAGGAGAAGGTGCAGGGGAGAGTCAGTTCCCGTCACCTCGCCATAGGAGAAGGTGCAGGGGAGAGTCAGTTCCCGTCACCTCGCTGTAGGAGAAGGTGCAGGGGAGAGTCAGTTCCCGTCACCTCGCTGTAGGAGAAGGCGCAGGGGAGAGTCAGTTCCCGTCACCTCGCTGTAGGAGAAGGTGCAGGGGAGAGTCAGTTCCCGTTATCTCGCTGTAGGAGAAGGTGCAGGGGAGAGTCAGTTCCCGTCACCTCGCTGTAGGAGAAGGTGCAGGGGAGAGTCAGTTCCCGTCACCTCGCTCTAGGAGAAGGCGCAGGGGAGAGTCAGTTCCAGTCACCTCGCTATAGGAGATGGTGCAGGGGAGAGTCAGTTCCCGTCACCTCGCTGTAGGAGAAGGCGCAGGGGAGAGTCAGTTCCAGTCACCTCACTGTAGGAGAAGGTGCAGGGGAGAGTCAGTTCCCGTCACCTCGCTGTAGGAGAAGGTGCAGGGGAGAGTCAGTTCCCGTCACCTCGCTATAGGAGAAGGTGCAGGGGAGAGTCAGTTCCCGTCACCTCGCTGTAGGAGAAGGTGCAGGGGAGAGTCAGTTCCCGTCACCTCGCCATAGGAGAAGGTGCAGGGGAGAGTCAGTTCCCGTTATCTCGCTATAGGAGAAGGTGCAGGGGAGAGTCAGTTCCCGTCACCTCGCCGTAGGAGAAGGTGCAGGGGAGAGTCAGTTCCCGTCACCTCGCTGTAGGAGAAGGTGCAGGGGAGAGTCAGTTCCCGTCACCTCGCTGTAGGAGAAGGTGCAGGGGAGAGTCAGTTCCCGTCACCTCGCTATAGGAGAAGGTGCAGGGGAGAGTCAGTTCCCGTCACCTCGCTGCAGGAGAAGGCGCAGGGGAGAGTCAGTTCCCGTCACCTCGCTGCAGGAGAAGGTGCAGGGGAGAGTCAGTTCCCGTCACCTCGCTGTAGGAGAAGGTGCAGGGGAGAGTCAGTTCCCGTCACCTCGCTGTAGGAGAAGGTGCAGGGGAGAGTCAGTTCCCGTCACCTCGCTGCAGGAGAAGGCGCAGGGGAGAGTCAGTTCCCGTCACCTCGCTGCAGGAGAAGGCGCAGGGGAGAGTCAGTTCCCGTCACCTCGCTGCAGGAGAAGGTGCAGGGGAGAGTCAGTTCCCGTCACCTCGCTGCAGGAGAAGGTGCAGGGGAGACTTACCAAGTCACTGCCTGAATTAGAAAGTTTGTCCTGTGTGGATAAGTTGAGCGAGCAGAGGCTTTTCTTTTCCGAATGAAGCAGGATAAGAAGTGGCTCTGGAGAGATATACGAAACAATTGAGGGGTCAGCCTGAGTCTCTTCCCCAGGGCAGAAGTGGCTAACACAAGGAGGCATAATTTTAAGGTAACACACAAAATTCTGGAGAAACTCAGCCGGTCAGGCAGCATCTCTGTAAACAGTCAACCTTTCAGGCCGAGACCCTTCTTCGGGATTGGAAAAAATGAGGACAATTCAGAGTAAGAAGGAGGGGAGGGGAGGAAGAAGAACAGGGTGGTAGGTGAGAGGTGAAACTGGGAGGGGAGGGGCGAAGTAAAGAGCTCTGACACTGATTGGTGGAAGAGATGAAGGGCTGCAGGGTTGAATGGACAAAGGAGTTGAGTAGGGAGTGAATCCTATGGAAAGTGGAAAGTGGGGGAGGGAAGGGATCTCATTGGAGATGGCGGAGGTTTCAGAGAATTATGTGCTGGAAGCGGAGGCTGGAGGGGTGGGTGAGGACGAGGAACCCTATCCCTGGTGAGGTGGTAGGTGAGGACAGAGGGATCCTATCCCTGGTGAGGTGGTGGGTGAGGACAGAGGGATCCTATCCCTGGTGGGGTGGTAGGTGAGGACAGAGGGATCCTATCCCTGGTGAGGTGGTAGGTGAGGACAGAGGAACCCGATCCCTGGTGGGGTGGTAGGTGAGGACAGAGGAACCCTATCCTTGGTGAGGTGGTAGGTGAGGACAGAGGGATCCTATCCCTGGTGAGGTGGTGGGTGAGGAGAGAGGGATCCTATCCCTGGTGAGGAGGTGGGTGAGGACAGAGGGATCCTATCCCTGGTGAGGTGGTGGGTGAGGACAGAGGAACCCGATCCCTGGTGAGGTGGTAGGTGAGGACAGAGGGATCCTATCCCTGGTGGGGTGGTAGATGAGGACAGAGGGATCCTATCCCTGGTGAGGTGGTAGGTGAGGAGAGAGGGATCCTATCCCTGGTGAGGAGGTGGGTGAGGACAGAGGGATCCTATCCCTGGTGAGGTGGTAGGTGAGGACAGAGGGATCCTATCCCTGGTGAGGTGGTGGGTGAGGACAGAGGGATCCTATTCCTGGTGAGGTGGTAGGTGAGGACAGAGGGATCCTATCCCTGGTGGGGTGGTAGGTGAGGACAGAGGGATCCTATCCCTGGTGAGGTGGTGGGTGAGGACAGAGGAACCCGATCCCTGGTGGGATGGTAGATGAGGACAGAGGGATCCTATCCCTGGTGAGGTGGTAGGTGAGGACAGAGGGATCCTATCCCTGGTGAGGTGGTGGGTGAGGACAGAGGAACCCGATCCCTGGTGGGGTGGTAGATGAGGACAGAGGGATCCTATCCCTGGTGGGGTGGTAGGTGAGGACGAGGAACCCGATCCCGGGTGAGGTGGTAGGTGAGGACGAGGAACCCGATCCCTGGTGGGGTGGTAGGTGAGGACAGAGGGATCCTATCCCTGGTGAGGTAGGTGAGGACAGAGGGATCCTATCCCTGGTGGGGTGGTAGGTGAGGACAGAGGGATCCTATCCCTGGTGGGGTGGTAGGTGAGGACAGAGGGATCCTATCCCTGGTGAGGTGGTAGGTGAGGACGAGGAACCCGATCCCTGGTGGGGTGGTAGGTGAGGACAGAGGAACCCGATCCCTGGTGGGGTGGTAGGTGAGGACAGAGGGATCCTATCCCTGGTGGGGTGGTAGGTGAGGACAGAGGGATCCTATCCCTGGTGAGGTGGTAGATGAGGACAGAGGGATCCTATCCCTGGTGAGGTGGTAGATGAGGACAGAGGGATTCTATCCCTGGTGAGGTGGTAGGTGAGGACAGAGGGATCCTATCCCTGGTGGGGTGGTAGGTGAGGACAGAGGGATCCTATCCCTGGTGGGGTGGTAGGTGAGGACAGAGGGATCCTATCCCTGGTGGGGTGGTGGGTGAGGACAGAGGGATTCTATCCCTGGTGAGGTGGTAGGTGAGGACAGAGGGATCCTATCCCTGGTGGGGTGGTAGGTGAGGACAGAGGGATCCTATCCCTGGTGGGGTGGTGGGTGAGGGCAGAGGAACCCTATCCCTGGTGGGGTGGTGGGTGAGGACAGAGGAACCCGATCCCTGGTGGGGTGGTAGGTGAGGACAGAGGGATCCTATCCCTGGTGGGGTGGTAGGTGAGGACAGAGGGACCCTATCCCTGGTGGGGTGGTAGGTGAGGACAGAGGAACCCGATCCCTGGTGGGGTGGTAGGTGAGGACAGAGGGATCCTATCCCTGGTGGGGTGGTGGGTGAGGACAGAGGGATCCTATCCCTGGTGGGGTGGTAGGTGAGAGAGGGATCCTATCCCTGGTGAGGTGGTAGGTGAGGACGAGGAACCCGATCCCTGGTGGGGTGGTGGGTGAGGACAGAGGGATCCTATCCCTGGTGAGGTGGTGGGTGAGGACAGAGGGATCCTATCCCTGGTGAGGTGGTGGGTGAGGACAGAGGAACCCGATCCCTGGTGAGGTGGTGGGTGAGGACAGAGGGATCCTATCCCTGGTGAGGTGGTGGGTGAGGACAGAGGGATCCTATCCCTGGTGAGGTGGTGGGTGAGGACAGAGGGATCCTATCCCTGGTGAGGTGGTGGGTGAGGACAGAGGGATCCTATCCCTGGTGAGGTGGTAGGTGAGGACAGGGGGATCCTATCCCTGGTGGGGTGGTAGGTGAGGACAGAGGGATCCGATCCCTGGTGAGGTGGTAGGTGAGGACAGAGGGATCCTATCCCTGGTGAGGTGGTAGGTGAGGACAGAGGAACCCGATCCCTGGTGAGGTGGTAGGTGAGGACAGAGGGATCCTATCCCTGGTGAGGTGGTAGGTGAGGACAGAGGAACCCGATCCCTGGTGAGGTGGTAGGTGAGGGCAGAGGAACCCGATCCCTGGTGGGGTGGTAGGTGAGGACAGAGGGATCCTATCCCTGGTGGGGTGGTAGGTGAGGACAGAGGGATCCTATCCCTGGTGGGGTGGCAGGTGAGGACAGAGGGATCCTATCCCTGGTGAGGTGGTAGGTGAGGACAGAGGGATCCTATCCCTGGTGAGGTGGTAGGTGAGGACAGAGGGATCCTATCCCTGGTGAGGTGGTAGGTGAGGACAGAGGAACCCGATCCCTGGTGAGGTGGTGGGTGAGGACAGAGGGATCCTATCCCTGGTGAGGTGGTAGGTGAGGACAGAGGGATCCTATCCCTGGTGAGGTGGTAGGTGAGGACAGAGGAACCCGATCCCTGGTGAGGTGGTGGGTGAGGACAGAGGGATCCTATCCCTGGTGAGGTGGTGGGTGAGGACAGAGGGATCCTATCCCTGGTGAGGTGGTGTGTGAGGACAGAGGGATCCTATCCCTGGTGAGGTGGTGGGTGAGGACAGAGGGATCCTATCCCTGGTGAGGTGGTGTGTGAGGACAGAGGGATCCTATCCCTGGTGAGGTGGTGTGTGAGGACAGAGGGATCCTATCCCTGGTGGGGTGGTAGGTGAGGACAGAGGGATCCGATCCCTGGTGAGGTGGTAGGTGAGGACAGAGGGATCCTATCCCTGGTGAGGTGGTAGATGAGGACCGAGGGATCCTATCCCTGGTGAGGTGGTAGGTGAGGACAGAGGGATCCTATCCCTGGTGAGGTGGTAGATGAGGACCGAGGGATCCTATCCCTGGTGAGGTGGTAGGTGAGGACAGAGGGATCCTATCCCTGGTGAGGTGGTGGGTGAGGACAGAGGAACCCTATCCCTGGTGAGGTGGTGGGTGAGGACAGAGGGATCCTATCCCTGGTGAGGTGGTGGGTGAGGACAGAGGGATCCTATCCCTGGTGAGGTGGTAGGTGAGGACAGAGGGATCCTATCCCTGGTGGGGTGGTAGGTGAGGACAGAGGGATCCGATCCCTGGTGAGGTGGTAGGTGAGGACAGAGGGATCCTATCCCTGGTGAGGTGGTAGGTGAGGACAGAGGGATCCTATCCCTGGTGAGGTGGTAGGTGAGGACAGAGGAACCCGATCCCTGGTGAGGTGGTAGGTGAGGGCAGAGGAACCCGATCCCTGGTGGGGTGGTAGGTGAGGGCAGAGGAACCCTATCCCTGGTGAGGTGGTAGGTGAGGACAGAGGGATCCTATCCCTGGTGGGGTGGTAGGTGAGGACAGAGGGATCCTATCCCTGGTGGGGTGGCAGGTGAGGACAGAGGGATCCTATCCCTGGTGGGGTGGTAGGTGAGAGAGGGATCCTATCCCTGGTGAGGTGGTAGGTGAGGACGAGGAACCCGATCCCTGGTGGGGTGGTGGGTGAGGACAGAGGGATCCTATCCCTGGTGAGGTGGTAGGTGAGGACAGAGGGATCCTATCCCTGGTGGGGTGGCAGGTGAGAGAGGGATCCTATCCCTGGTGAGGTGGTAGGTGAGGTCGAGGAACCCGATCCCTGGTGGGGTGGTAGGTGAGGACAGAGGGATCCTATCCCTGGTGAGGTGGTAGGTGAGGACAGAGGGATCCTATCCCTGGTGGGGTGGTAGGTGAGGACAGAGGGATCCTATCCCTGGTGGGGTGGTGGGTGAGGACAGAGGAACCCGATCCCTGGTGGGGTGGTGGGTGAGGACAGAGGAACCCTATCCCTGGTGAGGTGGTAGGTGAGGACAGAGGGATCCTATCCCTGGTGGGGTGGTAGGTGAGGACAGAGGGATCCTATCCCTGGTGAGGTGGTAGGTGAGGACAGAGGGATCCTATCCCTGGTGAGGTAGGTGAGAGAGGGATCCTATCCCTGGTGGGGTGGTAGGTGAGGACAGAGGGATCCTCTCCCTGGTGGGGTGGTAGGTGAGGACAGAGGAACCCGATCCCTGGAGAGGTGGTAGATGAGGACAGAGGGATCCTATCCCTGGTGGGGTGGTGGGTGAGGACAGAGGGATCCTATCCCTGGTGGGGTGGTGGGTGAGGACAGAGGGATCCTATCCCTGGTGGGATAGGTGAGGACGAAGAACCCTATCCCTGGTGAGGTGGTAGGTGAGGACGCGGAACCCTATCCCTGGTGAGGTGGTGGGTGAGGACAGAGGGATGCGATCCCTGGTGGGGTGGTAGGTGAGGATGAGGAATCCTATCCCTGGTGGGGTGGTAGATGAGGACAGAGGGATCCTATCCCTGGTGAGGTGGTGGGTGAGGACGAGGAACCCTATCCCTGGTGGGGTGGTAGGTGAGGATGAGGAATCCTATCCCTGGTGAGGTGGTAGATGAGGACAGAGGGATCCTATCCCTGGTGAGGTGGTGGGTGAGGACAGAGGGATCCTATCCCTGGTGAGGTGGTGGGTGAGGACAGAGGGATCCGATCCCTGGTGGGGTGGTAGGTGAGGATGAGGAATCCTATCCCTGGTGGGGTGGTAGATGAGGACAGAGGGATCCTATCCCTGGTGAGGTGGTGGGTGAGGACGAGGAACCCTATCCCTGGTGGGGTGGTAGGTGAGGATGAGGAATCCTATCCCTGGTGAGGTGGTAGATGAGGACAGAGGGATCCTATCCCTGGTGAGGTGGTGGGTGAGGACAGAGGGATCCTATCCCTGGTGGGGTGGTAGGTGAGGACAGAGGGATCCTATCCCTGGTGAGGTGGTGGGTGAGGACAGAGGGATCCTATCCCTGGTGGGGTGGTAGGTGAGGACAGAGGGATCCTATCCCTGGTGAGGTGGTAGATGAGGACAGAGGGATCCTATCCCTGGTGGGGTGGTGGGTGAGGACAGAGGGATCCTATCTCTGGTGGGGTGGTGGTGAGGGATCCTATTCCTGGTGGGGTGGTGGGTGAGGACAGAGGGATCCTATCCCTGGTGGGGTGGTGGGTGAGGACAGAGGGACCCTATCCCTGGTGGGGTGGTAGGTGAGGACAGAGGGATCCTATCCCTGGTGAGGTGGTAGGTGAGGACAGAGGGATCCTATCCCTGGTGAGGTGGTAGATGAGGACAGAGGGATCCTATCCCTGGTGAGGTGGTGGGTGAGGACAGAGGGATCCTATCCCTGGTGGGGTGGTAGGTGAGAGAGGGATCCTATCCCTGGTGAGGTGGTAGGTGAGGACGAGGAACCCGATCCCTGGTGGGGTGGTGGGTGAGGACAGAGGGATCCTATCCCTGGTGAGGTGGTGGGTGAGGACCGAGGGATCCTATCCCTGGTGAGGTGGTAGGTGAGGACAGAGGGATCCTATCCCTGGTGGGGTGGTAGGTGTGGACAGAGGGATCCTATCCCTGGTGGGGTGGTAGGTGAGGACAGAGGGATCCTATCCCTGGTGAGGTGGTAGGTGAGGACAGAGGGATCCTATCCCTGGTGAGGTGGTAGGTGAGGACAGAGGAACCCGATCCCTGGTGAGGTGGTGGGTGAGGACAGAGGAACCCGATCCCTGGTGAGGTGGTAGGTGAGGACAGAGGGATCCTATCCCTGGTGGGGTGGTGGGTGAGGACAGAGGGATCCTATCCCTGGTGGGGTGGTGGGTGAGGACAGAGGGATCCTATCCCTGGTGGGGTGGTAGGTGAGGACAGAGGGATCCTATCCCTGGTGGGGTGGTAGGTGAGGACAGAGGGATCCTATCCCTGGTGGGGTGGTAGGTGAGGACAGAGGGATCCTATCCCTGGTGGGGTGGTAGGTGAGGACAGAGGAACCCGATCCCTGGTGAGGTGGTAGATGAGGACAGAGGGATCCTATCCCTGGTGGGGTGGTGGGTGAGGACAGAGGGATCCTATCCCTGGTGGGGTGGTGGGTGAGGACAGAGGGATCCTATCCCTGGTGGGATAGGTGAGGACGAGGAACCCTATCCCTGGTGGGGTGGTAGGTGAGGACGCGGAACCCTATCCCTGGTGAGGTGGTGGGTGAGGACAGAGGGATCCGATCCCTGGTGGGGTGGTAGGTGAGGACAGAGGGATCCTATCCCTGGTGGGGTGGTAGGTGAGGACAGAGGGATCCTATCCCTGGTGAGGTGGTAGGTGAGGACAGAGGGATCCTATCCCTGGTGAGGTGGTAGATGAGGACAGAGGGATCCTATCCCTGGTGAGGTGGTAGGTGAGGACAGAGGAACCCGATCCCTGGTGAGGTGGTGGGTGAGGACGAGGAACCCGATCCCTGGCGAGGTGGTAGGTGAGGACAGAGGGATCCTATTCCTGGTGAGGTGGTGGGTGAGGACAGAGGGATCCTATCCCTGGTGAGGTGGTAGGTGAGGACAGAGGAACCCGATCCCTGGTGAGGTGGTAGGTGAGGACAGAGGGATCCTATCCCTGGTGGGGTGGTAGGTGAGGACAGAGGGATCCTATCCCTGGTGAGGTGGTAGGTGAGGACAGAGGGATCCTATCCCTGGTGAGGTGTTTGGTGAGGACAGAGGGATCCTATCCCTGGTGGGGTGGTAGGTGAGGACAGAGGGATCCTATCCCTGGTGAGGTGGTAGATGAGGACAGAGGGATCCTATCCCTGGTGAGGTGGTAGGTGAGGACAGAGGGATCCTATCCCTGGTGAGGTGGTAGATGAGGACAGAGGGATCCTATCCCTGGTGAGGTGGTAGGTGAGGACAGAGGGATCCGATCCCTGTTGGGGTGGCAGGTGAGGACAGAGGGATCCTATCCCTGGTGAGGTGGTAGGTGAGGACAGAGGAACCCGATCCCTGGTGGGGTGGTGGGTGAGGACAGAGGAACCCTATCCCTGGTGAGGTGGTAGATGAGGACAGAGGGATCCTATCCCTGGTGAGGTGGTAGGTGAGGACAGAGGGATCCTATCCCTGGTGAGGTGGTAGGTGAGGACAGAGGGATCCTATCCCTGGTGAGGTGGTGGGTGAGGACAGAGGAACCCTATCCCTGGTGGGGTGGTGGGTGAGGACAGAGGAACCCGATCCCTGGTGGGGTGGTAGGTGAGGACAGAGGGATCCTATCCCTGGTGGGGTGGTAGGTGAGGACAGAGGGACCCTATCCCTGGTGGGGTGGTAGGTGAGGACAGAGGAACCCGATCCCTGGTGGGGTGGTAGGTGAGGACAGAGGGATCCTATCCCTGGTGGGGTGGTGGGTGAGGACAGAGGGATCCTATCCCTGGTGGGGTGGTAGGTGAGAGAGGGATCCTATCCCTGGTGAGGTGGTAGGTGAGGACGAGGAACCCGATCCCTGGTGGGGTGGTGGGTGAGGACAGAGGGATCCTATCCCTGGTGAGGTGGTGGGTGAGGACAGAGGGATCCTATCCCTGGTGAGGTGGTGGGTGAGGACAGAGGAACCCGATCCCTGGTGAGGTGGTGGGTGAGGACAGAGGGATCCTATCCCTGGTGAGGTGGTGGGTGAGGACAGAGGGATCCTATCCCTGGTGAGGTGGTGGGTGAGGACAGAGGGATCCTATCCCTGGTGAGGTGGTGGGTGAGGACAGAGGGATCCTATCCCTGGTGAGGTGGTAGGTGAGGACAGGGGGATCCTATCCCTGGTGGGGTGGTAGGTGAGGACAGAGGGATCCGATCCCTGGTGAGGTGGTAGGTGAGGACAGAGGGATCCTATCCCTGGTGAGGTGGTAGGTGAGGACAGAGGAACCCGATCCCTGGTGAGGTGGTAGGTGAGGACAGAGGGATCCTATCCCTGGTGAGGTGGTAGGTGAGGACAGAGGAACCCGATCCCTGGTGAGGTGGTAGGTGAGGGCAGAGGAACCCGATCCCTGGTGGGGTGGTAGGTGAGGACAGAGGGATCCTATCCCTGGTGGGGTGGTAGGTGAGGACAGAGGGATCCTATCCCTGGTGGGGTGGCAGGTGAGGACAGAGGGATCCTATCCCTGGTGAGGTGGTAGGTGAGGACAGAGGGATCCTATCCCTGGTGAGGTGGTAGGTGAGGACAGAGGGATCCTATCCCTGGTGAGGTGGTAGGTGAGGACAGAGGAACCCGATCCCTGGTGAGGTGGTGGGTGAGGACAGAGGGATCCTATCCCTGGTGAGGTGGTAGGTGAGGACAGAGGGATCCTATCCCTGGTGAGGTGGTAGGTGAGGACAGAGGAACCCGATCCCTGGTGAGGTGGTGGGTGAGGACAGAGGGATCCTATCCCTGGTGAGGTGGTGGGTGAGGACAGAGGGATCCTATCCCTGGTGAGGTGGTGTGTGAGGACAGAGGGATCCTATCCCTGGTGAGGTGGTGGGTGAGGACAGAGGGATCCTATCCCTGGTGAGGTGGTGTGTGAGGACAGAGGGATCCTATCCCTGGTGAGGTGGTGTGTGAGGACAGAGGGATCCTATCCCTGGTGGGGTGGTAGGTGAGGACAGAGGGATCCGATCCCTGGTGAGGTGGTAGGTGAGGACAGAGGGATCCTATCCCTGGTGAGGTGGTAGATGAGGACCGAGGGATCCTATCCCTGGTGAGGTGGTAGGTGAGGACAGAGGGATCCTATCCCTGGTGAGGTGGTAGATGAGGACCGAGGGATCCTATCCCTGGTGAGGTGGTAGGTGAGGACAGAGGGATCCTATCCCTGGTGAGGTGGTGGGTGAGGACAGAGGAACCCTATCCCTGGTGAGGTGGTGGGTGAGGACAGAGGGATCCTATCCCTGGTGAGGTGGTGGGTGAGGACAGAGGGATCCTATCCCTGGTGAGGTGGTAGGTGAGGACAGAGGGATCCTATCCCTGGTGGGGTGGTAGGTGAGGACAGAGGGATCCGATCCCTGGTGAGGTGGTAGGTGAGGACAGAGGGATCCTATCCCTGGTGAGGTGGTAGGTGAGGACAGAGGGATCCTATCCCTGGTGAGGTGGTAGGTGAGGACAGAGGAACCCGATCCCTGGTGAGGTGGTAGGTGAGGGCAGAGGAACCCGATCCCTGGTGGGGTGGTAGGTGAGGGCAGAGGAACCCTATCCCTGGTGAGGTGGTAGGTGAGGACAGAGGGATCCTATCCCTGGTGGGGTGGTAGGTGAGGACAGAGGGATCCTATCCCTGGTGGGGTGGCAGGTGAGGACAGAGGGATCCTATCCCTGGTGGGGTGGTAGGTGAGAGAGGGATCCTATCCCTGGTGAGGTGGTAGGTGAGGACGAGGAACCCGATCCCTGGTGGGGTGGTGGGTGAGGACAGAGGGATCCTATCCCTGGTGAGGTGGTAGGTGAGGACAGAGGGATCCTATCCCTGGTGGGGTGGCAGGTGAGAGAGGGATCCTATCCCTGGTGAGGTGGTAGGTGAGGTCGAGGAACCCGATCCCTGGTGGGGTGGTAGGTGAGGACAGAGGGATCCTATCCCTGGTGAGGTGGTAGGTGAGGACAGAGGGATCCTATCCCTGGTGGGGTGGTAGGTGAGGACAGAGGGATCCTATCCCTGGTGGGGTGGTGGGTGAGGACAGAGGAACCCGATCCCTGGTGGGGTGGTGGGTGAGGACAGAGGAACCCTATCCCTGGTGAGGTGGTAGGTGAGGACAGAGGGATCCTATCCCTGGTGGGGTGGTAGGTGAGGACAGAGGGATCCTATCCCTGGTGAGGTGGTAGGTGAGGACAGAGGGATCCTATCCCTGGTGAGGTAGGTGAGAGAGGGATCCTATCCCTGGTGGGGTGGTAGGTGAGGACAGAGGGATCCTATCCCTGGTGGGGTGGTAGGTGAGGACAGAGGAACCCGATCCCTGGAGAGGTGGTAGATGAGGACAGAGGGATCCTATCCCTGGTGGGGTGGTGGGTGAGGACAGAGGGATCCTATCCCTGGTGGGGTGGTGGGTGAGGACAGAGGGATCCTATCCCTGGTGGGATAGGTGAGGACGAAGAACCCTATCCCTGGTGAGGTGGTAGGTGAGGACGCGGAACCCTATCCCTGGTGAGGTGGTGGGTGAGGACAGAGGGATGCGATCCCTGGTGGGGTGGTAGGTGAGGATGAGGAATCCTATCCCTGGTGGGGTGGTAGATGAGGACAGAGGGATCCTATCCCTGGTGAGGTGGTGGGTGAGGACGAGGAACCCTATCCCTGGTGGGGTGGTAGGTGAGGATGAGGAATCCTATCCCTGGTGAGGTGGTAGATGAGGACAGAGGGATCCTATCCCTGGTGAGGTGGTGGGTGAGGACAGAGGGATCCTATCCCTGGTGAGGTGGTGGGTGAGGACAGAGGGATCCGATCCCTGGTGGGGTGGTAGGTGAGGATGAGGAATCCTATCCCTGGTGGGGTGGTAGATGAGGACAGAGGGATCCTATCCCTGGTGAGGTGGTGGGTGAGGACGAGGAACCCTATCCCTGGTGGGGTGGTAGGTGAGGATGAGGAATCCTATCCCTGGTGAGGTGGTAGATGAGGACAGAGGGATCCTATCCCTGGTGAGGTGGTGGGTGAGGACAGAGGGATCCTATCCCTGGTGGGGTGGTAGGTGAGGACAGAGGGATCCTATCCCTGGTGAGGTGGTGGGTGAGGACAGAGGGATCCTATCCCTGGTGGGGTGGTAGGTGAGGACAGAGGGATCCTATCCCTGGTGAGGTGGTAGATGAGGACAGAGGGATCCTATCCCTGGTGGGGTGGTGGGTGAGGACAGAGGGATCCTATCTCTGGTGGGGTGGTGGTGAGGGATCCTATTCCTGGTGGGGTGGTGGGTGAGGACAGAGGGATCCTATCCCTGGTGGGGTGGTGGGTGAGGACAGAGGGACCCTATCCCTGGTGGGGTGGTAGGTGAGGACAGAGGGATCCTATCCCTGGTGAGGTGGTAGGTGAGGACAGAGGGATCCTATCCCTGGTGAGGTGGTAGATGAGGACAGAGGGATCCTATCCCTGGTGAGGTGGTGGGTGAGGACAGAGGGATCCTATCCCTGGTGGGGTGGTAGGTGAGAGAGGGATCCTATCCCTGGTGAGGTGGTAGGTGAGGACGAGGAACCCGATCCCTGGTGGGGTGGTGGGTGAGGACAGAGGGATCCTATCCCTGGTGAGGTGGTGGGTGAGGACCGAGGGATCCTATCCCTGGTGAGGTGGTAGGTGAGGACAGAGGGATCCTATCCCTGGTGGGGTGGTAGGTGTGGACAGAGGGATCCTATCCCTGGTGGGGTGGTAGGTGAGGACAGAGGGATCCTATCCCTGGTGAGGTGGTAGGTGAGGACAGAGGGATCCTATCCCTGGTGAGGTGGTAGGTGAGGACAGAGGAACCCGATCCCTGGTGAGGTGGTGGGTGAGGACAGAGGAACCCGATCCCTGGTGAGGTGGTAGGTGAGGACAGAGGGATCCTATCCCTGGTGGGGTGGTGGGTGAGGACAGAGGGATCCTATCCCTGGTGGGGTGGTGGGTGAGGACAGAGGGATCCTATCCCTGGTGGGGTGGTAGGTGAGGACAGAGGGATCCTATCCCTGGTGGGGTGGTAGGTGAGGACAGAGGGATCCTATCCCTGGTGGGGTGGTAGGTGAGGACAGAGGGATCCTATCCCTGGTGGGGTGGTAGGTGAGGACAGAGGAACCCGATCCCTGGTGAGGTGGTAGATGAGGACAGAGGGATCCTATCCCTGGTGGGGTGGTGGGTGAGGACAGAGGGATCCTATCCCTGGTGGGGTGGTGGGTGAGGACAGAGGGATCCTATCCCTGGTGGGATAGGTGAGGACGAGGAACCCTATCCCTGGTGGGGTGGTAGGTGAGGACGCGGAACCCTATCCCTGGTGAGGTGGTGGGTGAGGACAGAGGGATCCGATCCCTGGTGGGGTGGTAGGTGAGGACAGAGGGATCCTATCCCTGGTGGGGTGGTAGGTGAGGACAGAGGGATCCTATCCCTGGTGAGGTGGTAGGTGAGGACAGAGGGATCCTATCCCTGGTGAGGTGGTAGATGAGGACAGAGGGATCCTATCCCTGGTGAGGTGGTAGGTGAGGACAGAGGAACCCGATCCCTGGTGAGGTGGTGGGTGAGGACGAGGAACCCGATCCCTGGCGAGGTGGTAGGTGAGGACAGAGGGATCCTATTCCTGGTGAGGTGGTGGGTGAGGACAGAGGGATCCTATCCCTGGTGAGGTGGTAGGTGAGGACAGAGGAACCCGATCCCTGGTGAGGTGGTAGGTGAGGACAGAGGGATCCTATCCCTGGTGGGGTGGTAGGTGAGGACAGAGGGATCCTATCCCTGGTGAGGTGGTAGGTGAGGACAGAGGGATCCTATCCCTGGTGAGGTGTTTGGTGAGGACAGAGGGATCCTATCCCTGGTGGGGTGGTAGGTGAGGACAGAGGGATCCTATCCCTGGTGAGGTGGTAGATGAGGACAGAGGGATCCTATCCCTGGTGAGGTGGTAGGTGAGGACAGAGGGATCCTATCCCTGGTGAGGTGGTAGATGAGGACAGAGGGATCCTATCCCTGGTGAGGTGGTAGGTGAGGACAGAGGGATCCGATCCCTGTTGGGGTGGCAGGTGAGGACAGAGGGATCCTATCCCTGGTGAGGTGGTAGGTGAGGACAGAGGAACCCGATCCCTGGTGGGGTGGTGGGTGAGGACAGAGGAACCCTATCCCTGGTGAGGTGGTAGATGAGGACAGAGGGATCCTATCCCTGGTGAGGTGGTAGGTGAGGACAGAGGGATCCTATCCCTGGTGAGGTGGTAGGTGAGGACAGAGGGATCCTATCCCTGGTGAGGTGGTGGGTGAGGACAGAGGGATCCTATCCCTGGTGGGGTGGTGGGTGAGGACAGAGGGATCCTATCCCTGGTGGAGTGGTGGGTGAGGACAGAGGAACCCGATCCCTGGTGAGGTGGTAGGAGAGGACAGAGGAACCCTATCCCTGGTGAGGTGGTAGATGAGGACAGAGGGATCCTATCCCTGGTGAGGTGGTAGGTGAGGACAGAGGGATCCTATCCCTGGTGAGGTGGTAGATGAGGACAGAGGGATCCTATCCCTGGTGGGGTGGTGGGTGAGGACAGAGGGATCCTATCCCTGGTGAGGTGGTAGGTGAGGACAGAGGGATCCGATCCCTGTTGGGGTGGTGGGTGAGGACAGAGGGATCCTATCCCTGGTGGGGTGGTGGGTGAGGACAGAGGGATCCTATCCCTGGTGGGGTGGTAGGTGAGGACAGAGGGATCCTATCCCTGGTGAGGTGGTGGGTGAGGACAGAGGGATCCTATCCCTGGTGAGGTGGTAGGTGAGGACAGAGGGATCCTATCCCTGGTGAGGTGGTAGGTGAGGACAGAGGGATCCGATCCCTGGTGAGGTGGTAGGTGAGGACAGAGGGATCCTATCCCTGGTGGGGTGGTAGGTGAGGACAGAGGGATCCTATCCCTGGTGGGGTGGTGGGTGAGGACAGAGGGATCCTATCCCTGGTGAGGTGGTAGGTGAGGACAGAGGGATCCTATCCCTGGTGGGGTGGTGGGTGAGGACAGAGGAACCCGATCCCTGGTGGGGTGGTAGGTGAGGACAGAGGGATCCTATCCCTGGTGAGGTGGTGGGTGAGGACAGAGGGATCCTATCCCTGGTGGGGTGGTGGGTGAGGACAGAGGGATCCTATCCCTGGTGAGGTGGTAGGTGAGGACAGAGGGATCCTATCCCTGGTGGGGTGGTGGGTGAGGACAGAGGGATCCTATCCCTGGTGAGGTGGTAGGTGAGGACTGAGGGATCCTATCCCTGGTGGGGTGGTGGGTGAGGACAGAGGGATCCTATCCCTGGTGAGGTGGTAGGTGAGGACAGAGGGATCCTATCCCTGGTGGGGTGGTGGGTGAGGACAGAGGAACCCGATCCCTGGTGAGGTGGTAGGTGAGGACAGAGGGATCCTATCCCTGGTGAGGTGGTGGGTGAGGACAGAGGGATCCTATCCCTGGTGGGGTGGTGGGTGAGGACAGAGGGATCCTATCCCTGGTGAGGTGGTAGGTGAGGACAGAGGGATCCTATCCCTGGTGGGGTGGTGGGTGAGGACAGAGGGATCCTATCCCTGGTGAGGTGGTAGGTGAGGACAGAGGGATCCTATCCCTGGTGGGGTGGTGGGTGAGGACAGAGGGATCCTATCCCTGGTGGGGTGGTGGGTGAGGACAGAGGGATCCTATCCCTGGTGGGGTGGTGGGTGAGGACAGAGGAACCCGATCCCTGGTGAGGTGGTAGGTGAGGACAGAGGGATCCTATCCCTGGTGAGGTGGTAGGTGAGGACAGAGGGATCCTATCCCTGGTGAGGTGGTAGGTGAGGACAGAGGGATCCTATCCCTGGTGAGGTGGTAGGTGAGGACAGAGGGATCCTATCCCTGGTGAGGTGGTAGGTGAGGACAGAGGGATCCTATCCCTGGTGAGGTGGTGGGTGAGGACAGAGGAACCCGATCCCTGGTGGGAGGATGGGATGAGGGCAGATGTGCGTGAAATGGAAGAGATGCAGGCGAGGGCGGCGTTGATGGTGAGGGAAGGGATGTCCTTTCCCTTGAAGAAGGAGGACATCTCGTTAGTTCCTGGAATGAAAAGCTTCACCCTGAGTGCAGATGTGGCGAAGACGGAGGAACTGCAGGAAGGGCTGGCATTTTTACAAGTGGCGTGGTGGCAGGAGTTATAGTCCAGGCCGCTTCTTTCTAGATAACAGACTCAACCCGTTTTTCTCTGATGCAAAAGGGTAGCCATGGGCACTCACACGGGTCCCAGCTGTGCCTGACTTTACATCAGATCTGTGGAACCGTCTATATTCAGTGGTATCGCTCCCCAACTCTTCCTACAACTGCTTCAGTGCTGCCTCCTGCACCCGTGCTGAGTTCGTCGGCTTCATCCACTTTGCCTCCAACTTCCCCCCGCCCTCAAGTTTACCCGGTCCATTTCCAACACCTCCCTCCCCTTTCTCGATCTCCCTGTCTCTGTCTCTGGAGACAGTTTACCTACTGATGTCTATCATAAACCCACTGACTCCCACGGCCACCTGGGCTTCGCTGCTTCCACACACAACGTACAGACAGACTGACGTTCTCAGCGTTATCCACGTACACATGTATGTATGCTTACTTATGTGCTGATTTGTCTGTTTATTTTGTATCACCTAGCTGTCTCTCTATGTATTTATTTATTTACACAGTTTGACTTCCTTTGCACATTATCATTTGACAGCCTTTGCAGTTTTTCATTTGCTCTGTTGTATTTATTTTGATCTACTGCAAATGCCCACAAGGAAATGAATGTCAGGTTTGTATGTGGTGACATTCGTACTTTGATACTAAGTTTACTTTGAACTGTCAGCCATGTAGCGCTGAACTCCCAGGATCTCCGGACCCCGGGTCCTGCTTCCCCACGGAGCCGTGTCCAGGTCTGTCCTACTTTTCACTTCCTTTGGCGTCAGTGACGAGAATCTCAGGGCAGAGATCTGTTTTATTTACCCAGGTCTTGCTTTGCAAGTTCCTTTTTTGATACGCTGTGATGCAGCTTGCCTGGGTATAAAACGTGTTATAAAGTGCTTGGGATGAAATCAGTCCACTGAGTGGCGATATGTTTTAAACGATCCCCTCCTCATTAGTTATCTCCACTCTCTTTCAGTGGCTGGGAGGTTCCAGTTTGTGATCCACACAACCGCCTGATGTGACACTAAGACTGACTGGTGGGAGAGCTGATATCCTGCGTGTATAGGAGGTTATTTTCAATTTCATTTAAAGATGAGCTTCTGCAACAGCTGGATCAGGACATTCTCAGCTCATTCCAAAGCGCTCTGCAGCCTTGAAGTGCTATTAGTTCATTTTATCAGTAACGGCGGTAGAAATTCAGCCTGTCCCATCAGCCCTTACCAATTTAAATTGATGCATCATTGAGAGCACTTTATCGAGATGCATTACGCCTTAGTATGGCAACTGCTCTGCCTGTGACTGCGAGAGACCGCAGAGAGAGTTCAGCTCCTGGTGGAAACCGCAGAGAGAGTTCAGCTCCTGGTGGAAACCGCAGAGAGAGTTCAGCTCCTGGTGGAAACCGCAGAGAGAGTTCAGCTCCTGGTGGAAACCGCAGAGAGAGTTCAGCTCCTGGTGGAAACCGCAGAGAGAGTTCAGCTCCTGGTGGAAACCGCAGAGAGAGTTCAGCTCCTGGTGGAAACCGCAGAGAGAGTTCAGCTCCTGGTGGAAACCAGTCTCCCCTCTATAGATTCTGTCTAGACTTTTCCCTGCCTCAGTCATGCAGCCAGTGTAATCAAAGACCCCACCCGCCCCAGACATCCTCTCTTTCCCCCCTCCCAGCAGGCGAAAGGTACAAAAACCTGAAAGCTCGTCAAGGACGCCTTCTACCTGCTGTTACAAGGCCATTAAATAATTCGCTAGTACAGCAAGTTGGATTTTTTTACCTCACAATCTATATGTTTATGATAGAACCACAGAACATTACAGCACAGAAACAGGCCTTTTGGCCCTTCTTGGCTGTGCTGAACCACTTTTCTGCCTAGTCCCACTGACCTGCACCTGGCCCATTTCCCTCCATACACCTCTCATCCATGTACCTGTCCAAGTTTTTCTTAAATGTTAAACGTGAGCCCGCATTCACCACTTCATCTGGCAGCTCATTCCACACTCCCACCACTTTCTGAGTGAAGAGGCACCCCCCTAATGTTCCCTTTAAACTTCTCCCCCTTCACCCTTAACCCATGACCTCTGTTTTTTTCTCCCCGAGCCTCAGTGGAAAAAGCTTGCTTGCATTCACTCTATCTATACCCATCATAATTTTATACACCTCTATCAAATCACCCCTCATTCTTCTATGCTCCAGGGAATAAAGTCCTAACCTGTTCAACATTTCTCTGTAACTCAGTTTCTCAAGTCCTGGCAACATCCTTGTAAACCTTCTCTGCACTCTTTCAACCTTATTAATATCCTTCCTGTAATTCGGTGACCAAAACTGCACACAATACTCCAAATTCAGCCTCACCAATGCCTTATACAACCTCACCATAACATTCCAACTCTTATACTCAATACTTTGATTTATAAAGGCCAATATACCAAAAGCTCTCTTTACAAATCCTATCTACCTGTGACGCCACTTTTAGGGAATTTTGTATCTGTATTCCCAGATCCCTCTGTTCTACTGCACTCCTCAGTGCCCTACCATTTACCTTGTATGTTCTACCTTGGTTTTTCCTTCCAAAGTGCAATACCTCACACTTGTCTGTATTAAACTCCATCTGCCATTTTTCAGCCCATTTTTCCAACTGGTGCAAATCCTTCTGCAAGCTTTGAAAACCTTCCTCACTGTCCACTACACCTCCAATCTTTGTATCATCAGCAAATTTGCTGATCCAATTTGCCACATTATCAAACACGAGGACGTATGCAGATGCTGGAAATTCAAGCAACACACACAAAATGCTGGTGGAACACAGCAGGCCAGGCAGCATCTATAGGGAGAAGCACTGTCGATGTTTCGGGCCGAGACCTGATGAAGGGTGGCCTGCTGTGTTCCACCAACATTTTGTATGTGTTGTACCACATTATCATCCAGATCATTGATATAGAGGACTAACAGACAATGTCTATTGTCTTATGGTCGACCTGGTCTACCTTCTCTGCAGCTGTAATGCTTTATTCTGCATTCTGTTAATGTTTTACCTGGTTCTACCTCACTGCACTGTGTAATGATCTGATCTGTATGAACAGGGTGCGAGTCAAGCTTCTCCCTGTATCTCGGTACGGGTACGTGTGACAGTGATAAACCAATTCCAGAGAACACAGCATTCAGATAATTGGCCCAAAATCAGGAACAGGATTGAGGTTTGGGAGAGTGGTAAGACAAGAGAGTGTAACAATGAATAAACAGTCAATGTTTTGGGCCGAGATTCCTCATCAGGATCCTGATGAAGGGTCTCAGTCTGAATTGTCAACTCTTTATTCCTCTCCGTAGATGCTGCCCGACCTGCTTTGTGGCCCAAGATTTGATACATCTGTGGAGTCTCGAGTTTAGAGAATATTTTGTGTTGCATCTGAATGCATTGCCATTGCCATGGAAGTTGGTGGAACAACAAATTGTATGAATAAAAAACTTAAATTGTGTAAGACTACAGAGAAAATTTAAGCAGTGCAATCCTTTGAAAAGCTCTTTTAGACTCAATGGAAGCATTTTGCACCAAATGACCCCCCCCCCCCCCCCTCAGTTGTAGGATTCTGGGCTGGATCCACAAATCATGCAGCTTTGTGTTTGTTCTGCAGTAGATGCCAATTGCTGATTTTTCCAAATGGTTAACAAAAGGAGGTTTGAACAGGGAAATGAATGAAGTGGCTGAGTTAGACCACACTTGGAATATTGTGTTCCGTTTTGATCGCCTCATTATAGGAAGAATGTGGAAGCTTTAAAAAGGGTGCAGAGGAGATTTACCAGAATTCTTCCTGTATCAAAGAGTATATTTCATGAGATAGGCTGAGTGAGCTAGGGCTTTTCTCTTTGGAGTGAAGGAGGATAAAAGGTGACTTGATAGAGGTGTACAGGATGATAAGAGGCACAGATAGAGTGGACAGCCAGAGACTTTTTCGCAGGGCAAAAATGGTTACAGGAGGGGGCAAATTTTGAGGTGATTAGAAGAAAGTATGAGAGGATGTCAGAGGTACAGAGAGTGGTGGGTGCGCGGAATGCCCTTCCAGGGGTGGTGGTAGAGGCAAATACATTAGGGCATTTAAGAGACTCTTGAACAAGCACATGGACGACAGATAAATGGAGGGCTATGTGGGAGGGAAGGGATAGATGGATCATAGAGTAGGTTAAAAGGTTGGCACAACGTTGTGCCTGTACTAGGCCATAGTATTCTGTGTTCTATACTGATGCAGTTATGCTGAAGGTGTGCCAGTGGTTATATTTCATTAGGAGTCTGAGGTTTGTGGCATGTCAGCAAAGACTAGCAAATTTCTACAGCTGTACCATGGGGAACATTCTGACTGGCTCATCACCATCTGGTATGAGGGCACCGCCACACGGGATTGAGGGGTCCGATATCCCTGCAGGCAGGTTGACTAGAGTTGTTCAGGGGGGTTTAAACTAATTTGTCAGGGGATGGGAACCGGAGTGTTAGTGCTGAGGGTGAGGTAGATGGTTTACAAACAGAGGCAGTGTGTGGTGAGGAGAGGCCATTGATAGGGCAAGATTGCAGTCAACAGGATGAGTTGCAACGTAACCAGCAGCTAAAGTCGAAAAGGGTGAATACAGGACTGAAGGTGTTGTATCTGAATGTGCACAGTACATGGAATAAGGTAGATGGACTTGCAGCACAGTTACAGACTGGCAGGTATGATGTTGCAGTGGTCACTGAATCATGGCTGAAAGAATGTTATAGCTGGAAGCTTAATGTCCAGAGATACAAATTGTATTGAAAGGACAGGTAGGGAGGCAGAGGGGGTGGCTTTGCTCCGTTGGTAAAAAATGAAATCAAATCAATAGAAAGAGGTGACATAGGATCGGAAGATGTTGAATCGCTGTGGATAAAGCTAAGGAACCACGGGTGTAAAAAGATCCTGATGGGATTGTACACGGACCCCCAAACAGTAGTAAGGATTTGGCCTACAAATTACAATTAGAAAGAGCATGCCAAAGGAGCAATGCCACAATGGTCATGGGGGAAGGGGTTCAATATGCAGGTATTTCTCGATATTTCTAGAGTGTCTACGAGATGGCTTTTTTGGCAGCTCATGGTTGAGCCCACTTGAGGATCAGCTATTCCGGGTTGGGTGTTGTTCAATGAACCAGAATTGATTAAAACACTGAAGGGAGAAGAACCCTTAGTAGGGGCAAGTAATTACAATATGTTTGAATTCACCCCAAAATCTGAGAAGGAGAAGTTAAAGTCAGATGTATCAGTATTACAGTGGAGAAAGGGAATTACAGAGACATGAGAGGGGAGATGGCCAGAATTGACTGTAAAAGAACACTGGCAGGGACGATGGCAGAGCAGCAATGGCTGGAATTTCTGGAAGTAAGTCGGAAGATGCAGGACATATATATCCCAAAGAGGAAGAAGTATTCTAAAGGCAGAATGACACAGCTGTGGCTAACAAGGGAAGTCAAAAGTCAAAGAGGGGGTATATAATAGAGTGAACATTAGTGGGACGTTAGAGGATTGAGAAGCTTTTAAAACTGTCCTTGTACCCATGAACACTACCTCACTATCTTGCTCCCTTTTTGCATTACTTATTTGCTTTTAATATTTCTTTTTATAACATATCATTATTTTATGTTTTGCAACCTCAAAATAACAGATTTCAAGACGTAGAAGTGGTGGAAGCAGGTTCAATTGCAACATTTAAGAGAAATTTGAATAAATACATGGACAGGAGGGGTAGGGAGGGTTATGGTCCTGGTACAGATCGATGGGACTAAGCAGATTAATTGTTGGACATGGACTAGATGGGCTGAAGGGCCTGTTTTTGCACTGCAGCGCTCTGTGACTCTAATTAATACCAAATGCGGACCAACATTTATCAGGTTGGAGCGTGCTGCTGTGTTCATTAACTCCGAATTTCCAATCTCACCAGTGAGATTATCATCAGTAGCTGTTTAAATAAACATGTTCCACAACAGGTAATGCTCGTCTTTCACAAGGGGGCCACTCCACTTACTTAACTCAAATCCGAAATGGAAAGATTAATCAACTGCTTTAACAGACCAACACACTCACAACCTCTGTGAGGCTTTCTGCCACAACTGGTACCAAGTAATGTGTGAATAGAGACGATTTAACTGCTTGGTTCAGTTTGTCAGGTGCCTACAAGGCAAAAAGAAGATTAAATGCCAATGCTACAGGCTGGTGTGTTTAATCAAAGCTCTAGCAATGCATTGTATAGGACTTGTTTAGAAGAATGAGGTGGTAGTGGTGGTGGGGGGGGGGGGGGATCTCATTGAAGCCTATTGAATATTGAAAGGCCTAGATAGGGTGGACGTGGAGAGAATGTTTCCTATAGAGGGTGAGTCTATGACCAGAGGGCACAGCCTTAAAGTATGACTTTCCTTTAGAATAGAGATAAGAGGGAATTTCTTCAACCAGAGTGTGGTGAATCTGTGGAATTCATTGCCACAGAGATGGCTATGGAGGCCAACTCATTAATTACGTATAAAGCGGAGGTTAATGGCTTCTTGATAAGTCAGGTATCACAGGCTACAGGGAGGAGGCAAGAGAATGGAGCCTGAGAGGGACAACAAATCAGTCGTGATGGAATGGCAGAACAGACTCGATGGGCCAAATGGCCTAATGCTGCTCCTATACCTTATGGTTGTAAGGAAGGCTGAATAGTGGTTAAATGCTGAATGTATTCTCCTTTTAGTTTCGTAGCCAGAACAACTCGATTTACTCTGTCCCAAAGTCCTGAGCTGGAATTTCCAAATTTTCAAGACTGCCATAAATGTTATGCTGCTTTGTCCCAAAGAGAACCCATTTCTTTGTTATTGGATTTGATTGAACTGGCTACTATGAAATCCAGTGCAGAAATATAATTGGCTTTGACGCTATTTATCCAACTACTGAAGGAATTTCAGTTACTGGGATACTCTTGTGTTTGGCAGTGCACGCAAAGTGCCAGAGGAGCTCAGCAGGTCAGACAGCATCTGTGGAGGGAAGGGAACAGTCAACACTGAGACCCTCATGGGAGGTGGAAACGAGGGGCAGAAGACGGTGGGGGAGGGAAGGAGGACAGACTGGCAGGTGATAGGGGGAGCATGGTGAGAGGAGCTGGGTGCGTGCGGGAGGGGGAATGAAGTAAGAAGCTGGGAGGTGATAGGTAGACAAGCCAAAGGGGCGAAGGGGAAGGAATCTGATAGGAGAGGAGAGTGGACCGTGGGAGGAGGGGAACCAGAGGGAGGTGCTGGGAGCCAGAATGGGGAATGGAAAAAGAGAGAGGAGGAGGGCGAGGAATCAATATTCACACCTTCAGCGGAGGCTGCCCATCTGGAATTCGAGGTGTTGCTCCTCCAACCTTAGACTGACCTCGAGGTGGCGGTAGAGGAGGCCATGGACCTCATGGCGGACAGGGAAATCAAATGGTAATGGATTTCCAGCCGCTCTTGTACTCTTTGGTGACTGCCTTTCTGGAGTGTGGTGTTATTTGTGGCAATATGATGTGACCCTTCTGACAGTTTGTGTATGAATCACAGAGCAAATTTTCCTGATGACAAATATAGATTAGTTATTAATATAAATTGATTAATATTCATCACCGAATGCCCCTGGCCAAACTGAACATGAGTACTAGCATTCAACCATGTGTCAACCTGACTTCATTAACTTTGCTGATAGTTTCTCTTCGCCTGTGAGGGGCAAGCACTGACTTAAAAAACAAATCTTGCAGTATCTTAATAGCTGTACGGTGAGATGATTAAATACCAAGCTGTCAGGAATATGAATCAGGCAACAGATATATACTGAGAGTTGGGCCTTAATCCTAGAGACAGAGAATGAGACATTGTACACAGCTGTCTCAGAGGGAAGGGATTGAACAGTGAGAGGGGGCATGTGACCCTGTGAGCTCTTGGAAAGAACTCTGATTACTCACACTACCCACTGCTCTTTTTGACAGCTCTGCTACTTTTTCCCATTAAAGTAATCGTTTAATTTTTAGGGATTGCTATTGGATCTACTTCCTCCGTCCTTTAAAGCAGCACAGTCCAGGTCATGACATTCGGTGTTAAGACAATTTCATTCCCTCTGGCTGTCGGCAATCACTTTCAATCCGTTTCCCCAAGTTACTGTTCCACCTGCCACTGGAAACCACTTCTCCTCGTTGACTCCATCAGCCACCCTAATAGGTTTGACCTCCACAAAATTGCCCCTTGACCTCCTGTGCTGCGAGACCAGCTTCTTCACCTCCTGCAGGCAGCTACAGACCAGATGCTGTGACCTTTCTGCATTTCATCCATTTTCATGCTCTTCTGAGAAGAATCAAGTTTGGCAGTCCTACTCCAGTCTTCAAACTTTACTTTTGTACTTTTCTGTCATGAGGAATGCCTTTTTTTATTCAAACAATCTAAATTAGACATAATATTCATTGAGGGGATTTATGTTTGGTTCAAGAATAACTACAGCTCGTGTAGTAAGGAAGGATTATTCCCTGAAATACATTCAAGATACATTTATCAGTTATACATCGAAACATACAGAGAATTGTGCCATTTGCATTAACAACCAACATACTCAGGGCTGTGAAGGGGGCAAGGGTCACCACGCACTCCAATGCCAATGTTCCCTGCCCACTATGCCTGGCAGAGCAACACAGAACACAACAAGAAACGGAACAACAGCGAAACAGGCTCTGTTCCACACACATACAGTCCTTTAACCCCAAGATAGGCCTCCTGCCTCTTGACGGCTTTGTCTGACCTCTCCACGAACAGCGTACATAAAACACTGGAGGAACTCAGCACAGACATGGAGTGGAATAAATCCTCATGTTCCTTAAACACAAGGAATTCTGCAGATGCTGGAAATTCAGAGCAACACAAAGTTCAAAGTAAAGTTTATTATCAGAGTACATACACGCCACCACATACAACCCGGAGATTCTTTCTCGTCGGGCACACTCAGCAAACCTATAGAATAGTAACTGTAAACAGGATCAATGGACAGCAAACTGTGCAAATGCAAATGTAAATAAACAATAATAAATAATGAAAGTGTGAAATGCCAAGATATAGAGTCCTTAAAGTGAGACCATCGGTTGTGGGAACTCCAGAAATAGAATTTATCCCCATTTGTTCAACAGCCTGATGGTTGAGGGGTAGTAACTGTGCCTGAACCTGGTGGTGCGAGTCCTGAGGCTCCTGTACCTTCTACCTGATGGCAGCAGTGAAGTGAAGATCTTTGGTGATGGACGCTGCGTTTCCATGGCAACATTTCATGTCGATGTGCTCAGTGGTTGGGAGGGTTTTACCCGTGATGGACTGGGCCGAATCTACTTCCTTTTGTAGGACTTTCCACTCAAAGGCGTTGGTGTTCCCGTACTAGGCCATGATACAGCCAGTCAGCACACTCTCCACCACACGTCTATAGAAGTTGCCAAGGTTTTTGATGACATGTCTGAATCCTGAGGAAGTAGAGGTGTTGTCATGCTTTCTTCACAATTACATTTCTATCACACTGGAGGAACTCAGCAGGTCAGACAGCATCTGTGATGAGGAATAAACAGTCGATGTTTTGGGCTGAGACCCTTCATCAGCACTGGAAAAGAAGGGGGCAGAGCCAGAATAAGGAGGTGGGGGACAAGCTAGAAGGTGACAGGGGAGACCAGTGAGAGAGAAGGTGGGTGCGTGAGTGAGAAGCTGGGAGGTGATAGGTGGAAGAGGTAGAGGGCTGTAGAAGGAATCTGGTAGAAGAGGACAGTGGACCATGGGAGAGAGGGAAGGAGGATGGGGAACCAGAGGGAGTTGATGGGCAGGTGAGGAGAAGGGAAAATAATGAATATTCGATAGGTTTCAATGAGATCCCCTTTCATTCTTTGAAACTGCAGCGAGTACAGACCCAGCACCATCAAAGGCTTCTGAAGGATAACGGGGAAGAGGTGAGGAGTGACAAAGAGGGGGGGGGGAAAGGAGAAAATTCCCCGAAGGATAACGGGGAAGTGGTGAGGAGTGACAAAGAGGGGGGGGGAAAGGAGAAAATTCCCCGAAGGATAATGGGAAAGAGGCGAGGAGTGACAAAGAGGGGGGGGGGGGAAAGGAGAAAATTCCCCGAAGGATAACGGGGAAGAGGTGAGGAGTGACAAAGAGGGGGGGGGGGGGAAAGGAGAAAATTCCCCGAAGGATAACGGGAAAGTGGTGAGGAGTGACAAAGAGGGGGGGGGAAAGGAGAAAATTCCCCGAAGGATAACGGGAAAGTGGTGAGGAGTGACAAAGGGGGGGGGGGAAAGGAGAAAATTCCCCGAAGGATAATGGGAAAGTGGTGAGGAGTGACAAAGAGGGGGGGGAAAGGAGAAAATTCCCCGAAGGATAACGGGAAAGTGGTGAGGAGTGACAAAGGGGGGGGGGGGGAAAGGAGAAAATTCCCCGAAGGATAACGGGAAAGTGGTGAGGAGTGACAAAGGGGGGGGGGGGGGAAAGGAGAAAATTCCACGAAGGATAACGGGAAAGTGGTGAGGAGTGACAAAGAGGAAAAGGAGAAAATTCCCTGAAGGATAACGGGGAAGAGGTGAGGAGTGACAAAGAGGGGGGGGGGAAAGGAGAAAATTCCCCGAAGGATAACGGGAAAGTGGTGAGGAGTGACAAAGTGGGGGGGGGGGAAAGGAGAAAATTCCACGAAGGATAACGGGAAAGTGGTGAGGAGTGACAAAGAGGAAAAGGAGAAAATTCCCTGATGGATAACGGGGAAGAGGTGAGGAGTGACAAAGGGGGAAAGGAGGAAAGTTAATTTACACAAAAAAACAAGGTGGAATATTGCATTTAATCTGATTAGAAACAAATTTCAGAAGACCACCAGAGGATTAAATTGGATTTTTTTTCTATTTAACTGAAGATATAAACGATTTAATAATAGTTGTTAGGGTCCAGAGGGAATCTCAACAGAACTGCACGTTGGATTTCCACTGCTCGACTTAATTTTCAAATGTCGCACCTTTAATATCTGTTCCTTAAAAAAAAGTTGTAACTCTGCAATGGTTTTGACATGCTTGGAACACTGTGATCAACAAGAAGTCATTAAGGAATTCTGAAGTATTCATATCACGCATATTTATTCTGTTAAGATAGATCCCACTAAATGAAATGATGAGAATGATCTACTAAAGCTATTGATTTCAGTGAAGCTCAGAGTTTAGCTTCTGGTCCCTACCTGTGGGCAGCATTGTAACCTACACCATTCACAGCACCACCTGAGATCGAGGTTCAATTTCCGCTGCTGTCTGTGAGGAGTTTGCACGCTCTCCTCGTGACTGTGTGAGTTTCCTCCCACAGTCCAAAGACGTATGTTTTCGGGTTAGTGAGTTGTGGGAATGTTATATTGGCAACTGTGCAGCCAAACTCAACAAAAATATTAACACATTGGAACTTTGGCAGAACTTGTGGCTGGCCCCCAGCACATACTCCGTCTGTTGGTCATTGACAGAAAACCAACACATTTCACTGTTTCGTTATTTCAATGTACGTGTGAAACATAAAGCTAATTTAATATCTCTATCCCTTGATTACCACCTCCAAACCTAGTTCAAATTTGACAATAAAAACATAAGGTGAAGTAAAATTAGACCATTTGGCCCATCAAGTCTGTTCTGCCATTTGATCATGCCTGATTTATTATCCCTCTCAATTCCATTCTCCGCTTCTGGTTTAAGGTGGCACTGGTGAAGCACAGTGACGATTTGCTGGGAGCAAACAAAACTACTAGCTACCATTATTGAACACACTCTTTTTTGGAGAGCGATCACTGCGTCACTCACCTGTAACTCCCATTTGGAGGCGTGCTGTTCAATGGCCTGTATGTTCTGGCATTTCTGTGGTGTGAATCCAAATCTAGAAGGTGCAGGATGGTTGGTGTGTGATGTGTATGGTCTGAATGGAGACAGGTTGACGTGTGGTGTGTGATGTGTACGGTCTGAATTGAGACAGGTTGGTGTGTGATGTGTGATGTGTACGGTCTGAATGGAGACAGGTTGGTGTGTGTTGTGTGATGTGTACGGTCTGAATTGAGACAGGTTGGTGTGTGTTGTGTGATGTGTACGGTCTGAATGGAGACAGGTTGGTGTGTGTTGTGTGATGTGTACGGTCTGAATGGAGACAGGTTGGTGTGTGTTGTGTGATGTGTATGGTCTGAATGGAGACAGGTTGGTGTGTGTTGTGTGATGTGTACGGTCTGAATTGAGACAGGTTGGTGTGTGGTGTGTGATGTGTACGGTCTGAATTGAGACAGGTTGACGTGTGGTGTGTTATGTGTACGGTCTGAATTGAGACAGGTTGGTGTGTGTGATGTGTGATGTGTACGGTCTGAATGGAGACAGGTTGGTGTGTGATGTGTGATGTGTACGGTCTGAATGGAGACAGGTTGGTGTGTGGTGTGTGATGTGTATGGTCTGAATGGAGACAGGTTGGTGTGTGGTGTGTGATGTGTATGGTCTGAATTGAGACAGGTTGGTGTGTGGTGTGTGATGTGTACGGTCTGAATGGAGACAGGTTGGTGTGTGTTGTGTGATGTGTACGGTCTGAATGGAGACAGGTTGACGTGTGGTGTGTGATGTGTACCGTCTGAATTGAGACAGGTTGGTGTGTGGTGTGTGATGTGTACGGTCTGAATTGAGACAGGTTGGTGTGTGGTGTGTTATGTGTACGGTCTGAATGGAGACAGGTTGGTGTGTGTGATGTGTACGGTCTGAATGGAGACAGGTTGGTGTGTGGTGTGTGATGTGTACGGTCTGAATGGAGACTGGTTGGTGTGTGTTGTGTGATGTGTACGGTCTGAATGGAGACAGGTTGGTGTGTGTTGTGTGATGTGTATGGTCTGAATGGAGACAGGTTGGTGTGTGTTGTGTGATGTGTACGGTCTGAATTGAGACAGGTTGGTGTGTGTTGTGTGATGTGTACGGTCTGAATGGAGACAGGTTGACGTGTGATGTGTGATGTGTACGGTCTGAATTGAGACAGGTTGGTGTGTGATGTGTGATGTGTACGGTCTGAATGGAGACAGGTTGGTGTGTGGTGTGTGATGTGTATGGTCTGAATGGAGACTGGTTGGTGTGTGTTGTGTGATGTGTACGGTCTGAATGGAGACAGGTTGGTGTGTGTTGTGTGATGTGTATGGTCTGAATGGAGACAGGTTGGTGTGTGTTGTGTGATGTGTACGGTCTGAATTGAGACAGGTTGGTGTGTGTTGTGTGATGTGTACGGTCTGAATGGAGACAGGTTGACGTGTGATGTGTGATGTGTACGGTCTGAATTGAGACAGGTTGACGTGTGATGTGTGATGTGTACGGTCTGAATGGAGACAGGTTGGTGTGTGATGTGTGATGTGTACGGTCTGAATGGAGACAGGTTGGTGTGTGGTGTGTGATGTGTACGGTCTGAATTGAGACAGGTTGACGTGTGGTGTGTTATGTGTACGGTCTGAATGGAGACAGGTTGGTGTGTGGTGTGTGATGTGTACGGTCTGAATGGAGACAGGTTGGTGTGTGTTGTGTGATGTGTACGGTCTGAATTGAGACAGGTTGGTGTGTGTTGTGTGATGTGTACGGTCTGAATGGAGACAGGTTGGTGTGTGTTGTGTGATGTGTACGGTCTGAATGGAGACAGGTTGGTGTGTGTTGTGTGATGTGTACGGTCTGAATGGAGACAGGTTGACGTGTGGTGTGTGATGTGTACGGTCTGAATTGAGACAGGTTGGTGTGTGGTGTGTGATGTGTACGGTCTGAATGGAGACAGGTTGACGTGTGATGTGTGATGTGTACGGTCTGAATTGAGACAGGTTGGTGTGTGATGTGTGATGTGTACGGTCTGAATGGAGACAGGTTGGTGTGTGGTGTGTGATGTGTACGGTCTGAATGGAGACAGGTTGGTGTGTGGTGTGTGATGTGTACGGTCTGAATGGAGACAGGTTGGTGTGTGGTGTGTGATGTGTACGGTCTGAATGGAGACAGGTTGGTGTGTGTTGTGTGATGTGTACGGTCTGAATGGAAACAGGTTGGTGTGTGTTGTGTGATGTGTACGGTCTGAATGGAGACAGGTTGGTGTGTGTTGTGTGATGTGTACGGTCTGAATGGAGACAGGTTGACGTGTGGTGTGTGATGTGTACGGTCTGAATGGAGACAGGTTGGTGTGTGGTGTGTGATGTGTACGGTCTGAATTGAGACAGGTTGGTGTGTGTTGTGTGATGTGTACGGTCTGAATGGAGACAGGTTGGTGTGTGGTGTGTGATGTGTACGGTCTGAATGGAGACAGGTTGACGTGTGATGTGTGATGTGTACGGTCTGAATTGAGACAGGTTGGTGTGTGATGTGTGATGTGTACGGTCTGAATGGAGACAGGTTGGTGTGTGGTGTGTGATGTGTACGGTCTGAATGGAGACAGGTTGGTGTGTGGTGTGTGATGTGTACGGTCTGAATGGAGACAGGTTGGTGTGTGTTGTGTGATGTGTACGGTCTGAATGGAGACAGGTTGGTGTGTGTTGTGTGATGTGTACGGTCTGAATGGAGACAGGTTGACGTGTGGTGTGTGATGTGTACGGTCTGAATGGAGACAGGTTGGTGTGTGGTGTGTGATGTGTACGGTCTGAATTGAGACAGGTTGGTGTGTGTTGTGTGATGTGTACGGTCTGAATGGAGACAGGTTGGTGTGTGTTGTGTGATGTGTACGGTCTGAATGGAGACAGGTTGACGTGTGGTGTGTGATGTGTACGGTCTGAATGGAGACAGGTTGGTGTGTGGTGTGTGATGTGTACGGTCTGAATTGAGACAGGTTGGTGTGTGTTGTGTGATGTGTACGGTCTGAATGGAGACAGGTTGGTGTGTGGTGTGTGATGTGTACGGTCTGAATGGAGACAGGTTGGTGTGTGGTGTGTGATGTGTACGGTCTGAATTGAGACAGGTTGGTGTGTGATGTGTGATGTGTACGGTCTGAATGGAGACAGGTTGACGTGTGATGTGTGATGTGTACGGTCTGAATTGAGACAGGTTGACGTGTGATGTGTGATGTGTACGGTCTGAATTGAGACAGGTTGGTGTGTGATGTGTGATGTGTACGGTCTGAATGGAGACAGGTTGGTGTGTGGTGTGTGATGTGTATGGTCTGAATTGAGACAGGTTGGTGTGTGTTGTGTGATGTGTACGGTCTGAATGGAGACAGGTTGGTGTGTGGTGTGTGATGTGTACGGTCTGAATGGAGACAGGTTGGTGTGTGTTGTGTGATGTGTACGGTCTGAATGGAGACAGGTTGGTGTGTGGTGTGTGATGTGTACGGTCTGAATGGAGACAGGTTGGTGTGTGGTGTGTGATGTGTACGGTCTGAATTGAGACAGGTTGGTGTGTGTTGTGTGATGTGTACGGTCTGAATGGAGACAGGTTGGTGTGTGTGGTGTGTGATGTGTACGGTCTGAATGGAGACAGGTTGACGTGTGATGTGTGATGTGTACGGTCTGAATTGAGACAGGTTGGTGTGTGATGTGTGATGTGTACGGTCTGAATGGAGACAGGTTGGTGTGTGGTGTGTGATGTGTACGGTCTGAATGGAGACAGGTTGGTGTGTGGTGTGTGATGTGTTGGGGCCGAATCGAGGCAGCTCAGCCCGGAGCAGAGAGAGGGGAACAGGTCAACATTTAGCCATTGACAGAGCGGACTTGAGGACGATTCGACACCCAGATCGGAGGCGAGGCAGAGTCGAGGAGTTGGAGCTCAGACCCAAGAGTGAAGGTTTGGCTGATTTAACCGCTGGAACAGACTGGGTCGTGGGCCCACAGGCTTTTCGAAGCCTGGGGCTGTTAGTGAGAGTCGACCTGCCTCTTGCCTGATTTGAGGCTGGGCCAGATTGGAAACATCGGGTATTGGCTGAATTGAAGCAGCAGGCTGTGGTCTCGAGAGCGTATCAAAGCAGCAGGGCCTGGGTCCGAGAGTATCGACCTGCTATTTTGCCAATTTAAACACGGACCAGATTGTGTCCGAGCCAGAGGTGAGGGACGGGCTGGTAACAGGTCGCTTCTCTGAGAGGTTTAGCTGTCTCTGCGCTGAACTGAGGCTGTGGCCTGCAAGTAATGGGCTCCCGGATCGGTTGTGGGCTCACTGTTGTGAACGTCAGTTCTGAGCCTTGCTTAGTTTACATGATTTGTTTCTCTTCCTGAACACATGGTGTTTGAACATCTTTCTTTAATGGGTTCCATTGGGTTTATTCTTTATTATATTTGTTCTATTCTCTTGTTCTATTCTATTGTGGGTGTCTGTGAGGAGATGACTCTTAAAGTTTTATAGATGTGTACACACACACACACACACGTATATATATATAGCATATGTACTTTGGTAATAAATGTACTTTGATCTTGAACTTTGAACTTTGCCTACTCCCTGTGACCTTCGACACCCTGACTAATGAAGACTCTGTCCACCTCCACGTTAAATATGCCCACGCACTTGGCTTTCACAGCCGTCTGTGGCAATGAATTCGACAGATTCAACACCCTCTGGCTAGAGAAATTCTTTCTCACTTTAGTTCACAATTGGTTCACAGGCTGCTTTGTGATTCAGTAACTCAATCTGAAACAGTCTCTCTCAGCCTGCTTTGGTGATCTCGCTGTTACACAATCTATTCTTTCCATTTTTGCAAATCACATCTGCTACTTTCAATTTCACATTTCATTAAAGCATTTCCTAGAACGCTAAAATAAATTTATAATCAACTGTATCTCACTAGTACAGGTTCCTTAAGGTAGTTGCAGCCGGGGGGGGGGGGGGGTTTACAGGGGTGAGCTCCCACCACCTATTAAATGCTCCCAACCGCCTGCCGGTTGCTGGCGCCTTAAACCCAGTCGCTTCGGGCAGTTGGGTCTCGTCAGACGTGGCTGGCAGCTCAGATAGGAGAAGGAAAAGTCTGATCTCAAGCCTCCGCTGCCTTGCGGCTACACCCGCTCATGGAGAAGGCTTCGGGAGAGAACAATCCGGAGCTGGAGTCCCTAAAGCAGTCCTACATTGAGCTCAACGCTGACTGGCATCTCCTGTGATGCCACCGGTACCAAACTGTATCGGTCTCTGCCGTTCCTTTGAATTCATCAGCTGCGTGGAGAGGGGTAGACTGCTCCATTGGCAACAGCTTGCTCTCCATATCGTACCGTCCTCCCTAGACAGCCGGGATACGATATCCATGGTCAACCCTGACTAACAGAAGAGCTTAGCATGCTAAACTTCCAGCGTAATGGCATATTAAAAACAAAATTGAATACAAGTGGCTTTGATAGGAAGGAGGAGATGGCCTGTTCCTGTGACCTTCTGTGTTTTCTGTTGTAAAGCGGAGGCTCCCAGCCACCTTTGTGCCCTGGACCCCTCTGTTAACTGAGGGGTTTGTGGAACACAGGTTGGGGGCCCCTGTCCTAGATGGAGGCCACTGGAATGTTCAGTCTGCCCAGCCAGAGTGATATGTTTACTATGAATGCTGTCAGACACAAGCCCGCGCGGTAGGATATCGTCTCTGTGCAGCCGATGACTCCAAAGGAATGGAAAAGACCAGTACAGTTTGCCAGTCAGTGTAGGACTGTCTCTGGGACTCCCAGCTCCGGAATTTTCCTCAGAGTTCACTCCGGAAGCCTTCCCCATGAGTCGGCACAGCCGCAAGACAGCAGAGGTTTGAGATCAGAGATTTCCTTCTCCCAGATGAGCAGCCAGTCACGGCCCTTCTGCCTAAAGTGACTGTAACCCGCCTTTGTCCCTTCTCCTGTCGGTAGAAACTGCTCCACCGGGCTGCACGTGACGGCCAGGAGCTGGACTTGGCTGTCAGAGGCTATTTGAGACACACGCTACTGGGGGCATTTCATAGGTAGTGTCCCCATTATCACCCCAGCTATAAAAACCTTAAGGGACCATAATGCTGATTACTGAACGAAATGGTAAAATACATCGAAACACACAGTGAAATGTGTCATTTGCTTCAGCAGCCAACACAGTTGAGGTTGTGCTGGGCGCAGCCCGTAAAGGTCACCACGTATTCCACAGCAACACAGCTTACCCACGATTCTCAGTAGACCAACGCAGAACACGATAAAGCAATCCCTGCTCCCCCCTCGCTCACTCACACTCACTCAACCCCAGGACCGGCCCCCAGTGAAGCTGCACTTTCTCCATCTTCCCCCGCTGGACACACAGACCCGCAGACTCAGCGTCGGCCAAGGGGCCGCGACCTCAAGCTGCAGCATCGATCCCAGAACCTGCTGATCTCCGATTACCAGCGTATCTCTACATTAAATACCAGCCTGAGAGCAGCTCTTTCATGAAAAACTCACTTGAAGCAGCATCAGATAAGCAGCACTCACAAGGAAACACGTTAAACAGAAATACACTGAAGCTGGGGGAGGAGCCTCCAACCTGACGGGATAAACATCAATTTCTCCAGCTTCAGGTAATCTACCCGTCTCCACCTCTCTTCTGTCCCATTCCCTATTCTGGTTCCCTCTCACCCCCTCTCTTCTCTTCACCTGCCTATCACCTCCCTCTGGGTCCCTCCTCCTTCCCCTTCACCCACGGACCACTCTCCTCTCCAGCCCTTTACCTCTTCCACCTGTCACCTCCCAGCTCCTCACCTCATCCCTCCTCCCCATCCACCTCATTCCCCTCCCCAACTCTCACCCATCACCTCCCAGCCCCTCACCTCATCCCCTCTCCCCATCCACCCTCATTCCCCTCCCCAACTCTCACCCATCACCTCCCAGCCCCTCACCTCATCCCTCCTCCCCATCCACCCTCATTCCCCTCCCCGTCTCACCTATCACCTCCCAACCCCTCACCTCATCCCCTCTCCCCATCCACCCTCATTCCCCTCCCCAACTCTCACCCATCACCTCCCAGCTCCTCACCTCATCCCTCCTCCCCATCCACCCTCATTCCCCTCCCCCAGTCTCACCTATCACCTCCCAACCCCTCACCTCATCCCCTCTCCCCATCCACCCTCATTCCCCTCCCCCAGTCTCACCCATCACCTCCCAGCTCCTCACCTCATCCCTCCTCCCCATCCACCCTCATTCCCCTCCCCCAGTCTCACCTATCACCTCCCAACCCCTCACCTCATCCCCTCTCCCCATCCACCCTCATTCCCCTCCCCCAGTCTCATCCATCACCTCCCAGCTCCTCACCTCATCCCTCCTCCCCATCCACCCTCATTCCCCTCCCCCAGTCTCACCTACCTCCCAGCTCCTCACCTCATCCCTCCTCCCCATCCACCCTCATTCCCCTCCCCGTCTCACCCATCACCTCCCAGCCCCTCACCTCATCCCCTCTCCCCATCCACCCACATTCCCCTCCCCCAGTCTCACCCATCACCTCCCAGCCCCTCACCTCATCCCCTCTCCCCATCCACCCTCATTCCCCTCCCCCAGTCTCACCCATCACCTCCCAGCTCCTCACGTCATCCCTCCTCCCCATCCACCCACATTCCCCTCCCCCAGTCTCACCCATCACCTCCCAGCCCCTCACCTCATCCCCTCTCCCCATCCACCCTCATTCCCCTCCCCCAGTCTCACCCATCACCTCCCAGCCCCTCACCTCATCCCCTCTCCCCATCCACCCTCATTCCCCTCCCCAACTCTCACCCATCACCTCCCAGCTCCTCACCTCATCCCTCCTCCCCATCCACCCTCATTCCCCTCCCCCAGTCTCACCTATCACCTCCCAACCCCTCACCTCATCCCCTCTCCCCATCCACCCACATTCCCCTCCCCCAGTCTCACCCATCACCTCCCAGCTCCTCACCTCATCCCCTCTCCCCATCCACCCTCATTCCCCTCCCACAGTCTCATCCATCACCTCCCAGCTCCTCACCTCATCCCTCCTCCCCATCCACCCTCATTCCCCTCCCCCAGTCTCACCTATCACCTCCCAACCCCTCACCTCATCCCCTCTCCCCATCCACCCTCATTCCCCTCCCCAACTCTCACCCATCACCTCCCAGCTCCTCACCTCATCCCTCCTCCCCCATCCACCCTCATTCCCCTCCCCCCAGTCTCACCTATCACCTCCCAACCCCTCACCTCATCCCCTCTCCCCATCCACCCTCATTCCCCTCCCCCACTCATCCATCACCTCCCAGCTCCTCACCTCATCCCTCCTCCCCATCCACCCTCATTCCCCTCCCCAGTCTCACCTACCTCCCAGCTCCTCACCTCATCCCTCCTCCCCATCCACCCTCATTCCCCTCCCCCAGTCTCACCTATCACCTCCCAACCCCTCACCTCATCCCCTCTCCCCATCCACCCTCATTCCCCTCCCCAACTCTCACCCATCACCTCCCAGCTCCTCACCTCATCCCTCCTCCCCATCCACCCTCATTCCCCTCCCCCAGTCTCACCTATCACCTCCCAACCCCTCACCTCATCCCCTCTCCCCATCCACCCTCATTCCCCTCCCCCAGTCTCATCCATCACCTCCCAGCTCCTCACCTCATCCCTCCTCCCCATCCACCCTCATTCCCCTCCCCAGTCTCACCTACCTCCCAGCTCCTCACCTCATCCCTCCTCCTCATCCACCCTCATTCCCCTCCCCGTCTCACCCATCACCTCCCAGCTCCTCACCTCATCCCTCCTCCCCATCCACACTCATTCCCCTCCCCCAGTCTCACCTATCACCTCCCAACCCCTCACCTCATCCCCTCTCCCCATCCACCCACATTCCCCTCCCCCAGTCTCACCCATCACCTCCCAACCCCTCACCTCATCCCCTCTCCCCATCCACCCTCATTCCCCTCCCCAACTCTCACCCATCACCTCCCAGCTCTTCACCTCATCCCCTCTCCCCATCCACCCTCATTCCCCTCCCCAACTCTCACCCATCACCTCCCAGCTCTTCACCTCATCCCTCCTCCTCATCCACCCTCAATCCCCTCCCCCAGTCTCACCTATCACCTCCCAACCCCTCACCTCATCCCCTCTCCCCATCCACCCACATTCCCCTCCCCCAGTCTCACCCATCACCTCCCAGCTCCTCACCTCATCCCCTCTCCCCATCCACCCTCATTCCCCTCCCCAACTCTCACCCATCACCTCCCAGCCCCTCACCTCATCCCCTCTCCCCATCCACCCTCATTCCCCTCCCCAACTCTCACCCATCACCTCCCAGCTCCTCACCTCATCCCCTCTCCCCATCCACCCTCATTCCCCTCCCCAACTCTCACCCATCACCTCCCAGCCCCTCACCTCATCCCCTCTCCCCATCCACCCTCATTCCCCTCCCCCAGTCTCACCTATCACCTCCCAGCCCCTCACCTCATCCCCTCTCCCCATCCACCCTCATTCCCCTCCCCGTCCCACCTATCACCTCCCAGCCCCTCACCTCATCCCCTCTCCCCATCCACCCTCATTCCCCTCCCCCAGTCTCACCCATCACCTCCCAGCCCCTCACCTCATCCCCTCTCCCCATCCACCCACATTCCCCTCCCCCAGTCTCACCCATCACCTCCCAGCCCCTCACCTCATCCCCTCTCCCCATCCACCCACCTTCCCCCTCACCTGGTCTCATCTATCACCACCCAACTCCTCACCTCATCCCCTCTCCCCTACCCACCCACCTTCCCCCTCACCTGGTCTCACCTATCACCAGCCAGCTTTTACTCCTTCCTCTCACCCCCCCCCCCCCACCTTCTCGTTCTGGCTCAGCCTTTCTCATCTCATCTCAAAGAAGGGTCTTGGCCAGAAACATCGAATGTTTATTCCCCTCCATAGATGCTGCCTGACCTGCTGAGTTCCTCCAGCGTTCTGTGTGTGTTGCATAAAATCACAGTTCAATGTTCAAAGGAGACTCATTTTTTAGGTACGAGATTTCCAGCACCTGCAGAATCTCTGGTGCGTATAAATGATACACAGCCTTTAGAGCAAGGAACACAATCAGAATTAAAACACACACGGCCCCTCTTGGTGCAGAGTTGTCATAGTGATGACAAATTGAAGTGATTAGGGTTTTGCAGTCTGGTTCCAAAACCAAGTGTCTGAAGGGAAGTAGCTGTTCTTGAGGTAGAGGTGGGGGTCTTCAGTCTCGCGTCATGGCGACAGCCCAGACCACCACAGTGAAAATCTTCCCCAACACAGAGCGCTGGCATAAGAAAGCAGCATCTGTCATTAAGGACCCCCTCTGTCTAGACCATGCTGTCTTCTCACTTGTGCCAGTGGGAAAGAAGTACAGGAGCTTCAGGACCCACACCACCAGGTTCAGGAACAGTTATCACCCCTCAACCATCTGGACCCACACCACCAGGTTCAGAAACAGTTATCACCCCTCAACCATCAGGTCCCACACCACAAGGTTCAGGAACAGTTATCACCCCGCAACCATCAGGTCCCACACCACCAGGTTCAGGAACAGTTATCACCCCTCAACCATCAGGTCCCACACCTCCAGGTTCAGGAACAGTTATCACCCCTCAACCTTCAAGCCCCACACCATCAGGTTCTGGAACAGTTATTACCCCTCAACCATCAGGTCCCACAGCACCAGGTTCAGGAACAGTTATCACCCCTCAACCATCAGCTACCACACCACCAGGTTCAGGAACAGTTATCACCCCTCAACCATCAGGTCCCACACCACCAGGTTCAGGAATAGTTATTACCCCTCAACCATCTAGTCCCACACCGCCAGGTTCAGAAACATTTATCACCCCTCAGTCATCAGGTCCCACACCACCAGGTTCAGGAACAGTTATCAACCCTCAACCTTCAAGCCCCACACCACCAGGTTCTGGAACAGTTATCACCCCTCAACCATCAGCTACCACACCACCAGGTTCAGGAACAGTTATCACCCCTCAACCATCAGGTCCCACACCACCAGGTTCAGGAACAGTTATCACCCCTCAACCATCAGGTCCCACAGCACCAGGTTCAGGAACAGTTATCACGCCTCAACCATCAGGTCCCACACCACCAGGTTCAGGAACAGTTATCACCCCTCAACCATCAGGTCCCACACCACCAGGTTCAGGAACAGTTATCACCCCTCAACCATCAGGTCCCACACCACCAGGTTCAGGAACAGTTATCACCCCTCAAACATCAGGTCCCACACCACCAGGTTCAGGAACAGTTATCACCCCTCAACCATCAGGTCCCACACCACCAGGTTCAGCAACAGTTATCACCCCTCAACCATCAGGTCCCACACCACCAGGTTCAGGAACAGTTATCACCCCTCAACCATCAGGTCCCACACCACCAGGTTCAGGAACAGTTATCACCCCTCAACCATCAGGTCCCACACCACCAGGTTCAGGAACAGTTATCGCCCTCAACCATCAGGTCCCACACCACCAGGTTCAAGAACAGTTATCACCCTCAACCATCAGGTCCCACACCACCAGGTTCAGGAACAGTTATCACCCCTCAACCATCAGGTCCCACACCACCAGGATCAGGAACAGTTATCACCCCTCAACCATCAGGTCCCACACCACCAGGTTCAGGAACAGTTATCACCCCTCAACCATCAGGTCCCACACCACCAGGTTCAAGAACAGTTATCACCCCTCAACCATCAGGTCCCACACCACCGGGTTCAGGAACAGTTATCACCCCTCAACCATCAGGTCCCACTGCACCAGGTTCAGGAACAGTTATCACCCCTCAACCATCAGGTCCCACACCACCAGGTTCAGGAACAGTTATCACCCCTCAACCATCAGGTCCCACACCACCAGGTTCAGGAACAGTTATCACCCTCAACCATCAGGTCCCACACCACCAGGTTCAGGAACAGTTATCACCCCTCAACCATCAGGTCCCACACCACCAGGTTCAGGAACAGTTATCACCCCTCAACCATCAGGTCCCACACCACCAAGTTCAGGAACAGTTATCACCCCTCAACCATCAGGTCCCACACCACCAGGTTCAGGAACAGTTATCACCCCTCAACCATCAGGTCCCACACCACCAGGTTCAGGAACAGTTATCACCCCTCAACCATCAGGTCCCACACCACCAGGTTCAGGAACAGTTATCACCCCTCAACCATCAGGTCCTACACCACCAAGTTCAGGAACAGTTATCACCCCTCAACCATCAGGTCCCACACCACCAGGTTCAGGAACAGTTATCACCCCTCAACCATCAGGTCCCACACCACCAGGTTCAGGAACAGTTATCACCCTCAACCATCAGGTCCCACACCACCAGGTTCAGGAACAGTTATCACCCCTCAACCATCAGGTCCCACACCACCAGGTTCAGGAACAGTTATCACCCCTCAACCATCAGGTCCCACACCACCAGGTTCAGGAACAGTTATCACCCCTCAACCATCAGGTCCCACACCACCAAGTTCAGGAACAGTTATCACCCCTTAATCATCAGCCTCCTGAACTAGCGTGGATAACTTCACCTACCTCAACACCGTGAACCAATTCCACAACCTACCGACTCACATTCAAGGGCCCAACAACTCATGTTCTCAGTGTTAGTTAGTTATTTGTTTATTATCGAAGTGTATATTTATTATTTTTTACATTGGGTCAGTTTGTCTTCTTTTGCACATTGTCAGTCTGTGTCTGTGTGTAGCTTTTCATTGTTTCTATGGTATCCCCTTGTGTTACTCTGATTGCCCGCAAGACAGCATCGTGGTTAGCACAACACTTTACAGTACCAGTGACCCGGGTTCAATTCCCACCACTGCCTGTAAGGAGTTTGTACGTTCTCTCGGTGACTGCATGGGTTTCCTCCGGGTGCTCCAGTTTCCTCCCACAGTCCAATGACGTATTGGTTAGTAGGTTAATTGGTCATTGTAAATTGTCCTGTGATTAGGCTGGGGTTAAATCGGGGGTTACTGGGCAGTGTGGCTCAAAGGGCTGGATGGGCCTATTCCGTGTGGTATTTCAATAAATAAATTAATGTATAAAGTGCATCTCGGGGTTGTATATGGTGATGCGTATGTACTTTGATAATAAATTTACTTTGAACTTTGTATTTCCTGCCTGATGGTAGCCCCCAGCCTCTATCTCTTGCTGCCGACAGTCTGCCTGTCATCAGCAGGCCAAGTACCCAGCTAACTGTAGTGGCATTATGAAGATTTAAGCATACAGGTAGTCTCAGATATTAAAACAGCCTTCAGAAGACAATCACCAAATTGCAGCAGAACAGTCTGTCAGCGATGCAGTTCACATCAGGATTCTGAACTGAAGATGATTCATTCATTTCCTTTGAACAAGTTGGATGAAAGGAACGGCACTGATTATATTTCATCGTTAGAGGGTGGCGCAGTTCTACTCAGTAGCTCAGCAACTCCTTCTCAAGGACAAAGCAGGACGGCCCGTCACAGACACGGATGAAGTTAAAATCCAACCCTGGTTACAGAGCAGTGCAGACTGAGAGATGAGGTTGCGGTGGGGGTGGATATGAATACTGGCGAAGTCTGAATGAATGAGACGGGACAAAGCCTTAGCACAGGGAAGCAATGTGGGCCACTGAACTGTTCCCACAAATTTTTCAGCTCTCTCTCTTCATCTCATGCTCTCCAGGTTTATTGCTTATTTATTCTGCAGATGCTGGAAATCCAAAGCAGCGCACACACAGTGCTGGAGGACGAGGAGTCCTGAACGCAGGGCTGGAAGAAAGGTCTCAGGCTGGAACGTTAACCACCCAGAGGAAACCTGTGCGGGCACAGGGAGAGCTGTCTCCTTGCAGATAGCGGCGGTGGGAATTGACTCCCGATTGCTGGCACTGTAATACGTTATGCTAGCCACTGCACCACCGGGCCACCCTGATGTAACATGTTAGTAATATCGGAACAACAGCTTGATACGGCCTAACACCGGCAGTGTGAGTAAGCGATATATATCCCTTCAGGGCAGAAGTATAAAATGAAGTGGCCCAGCAGAGACCATCAAGAGAAGTTAAAGATTGCATTAGATCAAGGGGAAAGGCTTGTAAAGTTGCACAACAGACCACGACACTGAGAACTGGGAAATATTCAGAATTTATCTTCGGATGATTAAAGGGTTGATCAGGAAAGGAAAGGGAAGAATACAAGAAAAGCCAGTGAGCGAGATAAACACAGGATGTAACAGATACCGAAAGAGGAGGAGATTAGTGGAAGTAATTGTAGGTTTGTACAGAGAGGGACAAGAGAAATTATATTGGGGAATGAAGAAATGGCAGCTAAATTAAACCAATATTTCCCAGACTGTCATAATGGACAAGGGCACAGACAAACTCACAGAAATAATGGAGAGTCAGTGAGAGACTGTAAAGAAGTTATCATTAATAAAAAAAAAGGAGTATTAAAGAAATTAATGGGACTGAAAAACAGTTAATCCCTTAGACCTCATGAATTGTCATCTTCCAAATCCCAGTGTTTCCAGAACAGTTCCCATGGAATCAAGAGAGAGCAGCAACTGTAATCTCACTATTTAACAGAGAGAGAGAGAGAGAGGGGGGGGAGAGAGGGGGGGGAGAGAGAGAGGGAGAGAGAGAGAGAGAGAGAGAGAGAGAGAGAGAGAGAGAGAGAGAGAGAGAGAGAGAGAGAGAGAGAGAGAGAGGGAGAGAGAGAGAGAGAGGTGGGGGGGGGGAGAGAGAGAGAGAGAGAGGGTGAGGGAGAGTGAGAGGGGGGAGGGGGAGAGAGAGAGGGAGGGAGGGAGAGGGAGAGAGAGATTGTTGATATGAGGAGAGGAGGGAAATACAGACCAGTTAGAAATTTAAAGACTGTCCGAGGATGTGCTGGAACTGCCCCCAGGTGCCACCCATGTTTCCAGTACCAAGATCACATGCCCACAACCCGTGACCCTACCCCGTGCATCTTTGGACTGTGGGAGGAAACCAGAGCACCCAGAGGAAACCCATGCGGTCACGGGGAGAACATACAAGCTCCTTACAGACAACAACTGAAACCCTGGGCCAACCAACTGGCCGGAGTGTTCAAGGACATCTTCAATCCCCCACTGCTGCAGTCGGAGGTTCCCAGCTGCTTCAAAAGGGTGACAATCAGACCAGTGGCCAAGAAAAGCAGGGTGAGCTGCACCAATGATTATCTCCCAGTGACACTCACATCTACGGTGACAAAGTACTTTGAGGGGTTGGTCATGGCCAGAAACAGCTCCTGTCTCAGCAAGGATCTGGTCCCCCTGCAATTTGTCTATTTCCACAAATAGGTCTACAGCAGATGCAATCGTATTGCCTCTCCTCTTGGCCTTGGGTCACCTGGACAATAGCAATGCCTACGTCAGGCTGCTGTTTATTGATTACAGCTCAGTGTACAACACAGTCATACCCTCAGTTCTAATCAAGAAGCTCCAAAACCTGGGCCTCTGTACCTCCCTCTGTAACTGGAACCTTGACTTCTTCATTGGGAGACCACAGTCAGTACCGATCCGGAATAACATCTTCTCTTCACTGATAATCAAAGGTTGGAAGATTCATTTATTGTCAAAGTGCACAACTTGAAGTTTTACTTCCCCAGATTGCCACAAAACCAGGAAAGAAAAGAACGACAGCATAATCATCAGCCCCCAAATCCTACCTCCCCACAAAAATATTGAACAAAAACGGAATAGGCACATCAACCCCCAAATCCCCCTCAGTTCAATTCAGGTGCCTCGCCGTTCCGCGTGGGCAATCGTGACTCTCCATCCATCACGGTCCTTGACCCTCGGAATTGTAGTTGTTGCCTCCTCTGTTTCTAACTGTGATGTTAATCCATCTCTCATTCTCATTCTCTGCCTCTGTTCCCTTCCAGCTTTCCAGTTGTAACTAAATGTTTTAACGTCTCTCTTCGCATGATGTGTCCAAAAAATTTTGATTGCTGTTTTCTGATTTTTTTAAGTAATGTATGTTTTGTTTTCGTTCCCTGTAGAAGATTTTGGTGTAGAGAAATTAACAATCTTATTGAACAGTGGCAAAGTACCAGCAGATCTTTTAAAGACAGTATTCACCGCACTGGCAAAGAACCCAGGCGCAGCAGAGTGCGGACAGCACAGAACAGTTAGTTTACTGAGCCACCTCACAACAATTCTACTTAGAATCATCACGCTCAGAATAAGAAACAAAATTAAACCAGAGATCAGTGAAGAACAATGCGGCTTTGTTGAAGGCAAGGGAAAATCCAACGCAACTTGTATTCACAGGAATATTATCGAAAAGTCAATAGAAGTATAACAAGGCCTATACTTCTCTTTCATTGACTACACAAAAGCCTTTGACACAGCGAAACACCAGGTCATCATGAAAATTCTTGAAGATATTAATATCGATGGAAAAGATCTAAGAATAATCAGCAATCTCCACTGGCAGCGAAGTGCAGCCATACGGATAGACAACGAGATTGGTGAGTATCAGCCGCTAAAGCGAGGGGTCAGACAGGGTTGTGTTCTATCTCCAGATCAGTTCTCCCTGTACAGTGAAAACAAGGCCTACCTGGAATAAGTACAGGAGGATACAATATCAACAACCTCCACTATGTGGATGATACAGTACTGACAGCAAACAGTGAAGTACATTTACAGAAACTAGTATCTACCATCAACACAGAGAGCAAAAGACTTGGCCTAACCTTAAACAAAAAGAGAACTGAAGTAATGGGAATATCAAAGAAATCTGATATCCCAAACTGTAGGATCGTATTGGGAAACGAAATCCTGAAACAAGTTCACAACTTCAAGTACCTTGGATCATGGGTAACATCTGATGGCAGATGTGAAACAGACATAAAAGCAAGAATAGCAACGGCAAGAGCAGCATTTACAGAAATGAGAAACATCCTAACGAACAAGAGAATAGCAGTTGACATCCGCCTTAGAACTCTTCGCTGCTGCATTCTTCCTATATTGATGTATGGCTGCAAGTCACGGACCATCACAAATACAATGGAAGAAAGAATCAATGCAGAGGAGATGTGGTTCTCAGAAGAACGCTATGCATATCATATATGGACAGGACAACCAATGAAGAAGTTCTAAAAAGAACAAAATCCCCTTCCCTGCACAAAAAAAGCGAGAAAGACCAGGCACAAAACACAGAATATGAAAATCTATAAGACTGAAAAAGATCCATAGTCCAAGTCAATATCCAAACACAGAAAACCTGGGTAACATTCTGCAGACTCTCCCCTCGCTGTAGCAGAGTAATCCCCAGTGATCAAAAGCAGCCAACCATTGTCATATTCTGCACTTGCTTCATGTTTCACTCTGCCTTGTTGCTTTAATCAGCGAGCGATGGAGTCAAACATCGGATCACACCCCATCCCGCAGCCTGCCTGCCGTGAAGTTCGCTCACATTGCCTCTGCCTCTCGGAGACTGCAGGGTGCTGGAACACCCAAGCCATCTCCAAACAGCAACTCACAGGCCCCAACAGTTCCAGAATCACATCCAAGAGAAAAAAATAAACACAAAAGACATAAAAGAAGTGAAATGTATGGTTTCATGATCTATCCAGGAGACGTCGATCAAAGGAGCATTGTATGCAGACACCATCTTGACTAGGAACATAGAAACATAGAAAATAGGTGCAGGAGTAGGCCATTCAGCCCTTCGAGCCTGCACCACCATTCAGTATGATCATGGCTGATCATCCAATTCAGAACCCTGTACCTGCTTTCTCTCCATACCCCCTGATCCCTTTAGCCACAAGGGCCATATCTAACTCCCTCTTAAATATAACCAATGAACCGGCCTCAACTGTTCCCTGTGGCAGAGAATTCCACAGATTCACCACTCTCTGTGTGAAGAAGTTTTTCCTCATCTCGGTCCTAAAAGGCTTCCCCTTTATCCTTAAACTGTGACCCCTCGTTCTGGACTTCCCCAACATCGGAAACAATCTTCCTGCATCTAGCCTGTCCAATCCCTTTAGAATTTTATACGTTTCAATAAGATCCCCCCTCAATCTTTAAATTCCAGTGAGTCCACAGGCACACCTCCGCGGTGCGTGCTTAGCCCACTGCTCTACTCTCTCTACACCCATGACTGTGTGACTGGGCACAGCTCAAATGCCATCGATAAACTTGCCAAGGTCACACAACAACCTCATCAAGGGATCAGCAGTGGAAAGAGTGAAGAGTTTTGAATTCTGGTATCAGTGTCTCAGGAGCCCAACATATTGATGCAATCATGATAAAGACGCTCCAATGACTCTACTTTGGTCGATGTTTGAGGAGATTTGGTATGTCACCAAAACTTCTTGCAGATTTCTATGTTAGAGAGCCTTCTGACTGGTAAGGAGACTTCACTACACAGAAACATGAGAGGCTGCAGAGGGTTGCAGACTCAACTATTTCCAACCTGGGGGGAGCCCTCCCCACTATCGAGGAATTTTCAAATGGTGATTCCTCAAGGAGGTGACAACCATCATAAAGGACCCCATCACCCCAACCATGCCTCTTCCCATTGCCACCATCAGGGAGGAGGTACAGGAGCCTGAAGACACACGGTCAATGATACAGGACCCCCATCACCCAGGACATGCCCTCTTCTCATTGCCACCATCAGGGAGGAGGTACAGGAGCCTGAAGACACACAGTCAATGATTCAGGACCCCCACCACCCAGGACATGCCCTCTTCTCATTGCCACCATCAGGGAGGAGGTACAGGAGCCTGAAGACACACAGTCAATGATTCAGGACCCCCATCACCCAGGACATGCCCTCTTCTCATTGCTACCATCAGGGAGGAGGTACAGGAGCCTGCAGACATCGTCAATGATACAGGACCCCCATCACCCAGGACATGCCCTCTTCTCATTGCCACCATCAGGGAGGGGGTACAGGAGCCCGAAGACATCGTCAATGATACAGGACCCCATCACCCAGGACATGCCCCCTTCTCATTGCTACCATCAGGGAGGAGGTACAGGAGCCTGAAGACACACGGTCAATGATTCAGGAACAGCTTCTGCCCCTCTGCCATCAGTACACTATTATTTGAGTATTTTTTGTAATTTCTGGTATTTTTATCTTTTGCACTGTACTGCTGCCACAAAACAAGAATTTCCTAAGACATGTCAGTGATAATGAATGTGATTCTGGTTCTGAACTGGGAAAATCTTTAAAACTGACAACAGCAATAGATGTTGACACTGTGGAGCTGAGGGAATACCCTCAGCCTTGGTGCCCTGATCATGAGGAATTCCCTCACTTTGGTGTCCTGATCACGTCACCATTGTGACTATATAGATGGTCCAGTTATGCATCAGGTCAGAGACGAGCGCATTTGATGATGGGTTTGCAGTCAAGTGTCAGGGAGATGGTTGAATTCTCCCTGGAGATACACATTTATCATCGAGATACAGTGTAGAACAGGCCTCTCTGGCCCTTTGAGCCACGCATGCACCCAGCCACCGTCCATTTACTCACTGTACAGTTGACAATTAATCTAACCAGTACGCCTTTGGGCTGTGGGAGGAAACTGGAGCACCCAGAGGAAACCCACATGATCACAGGGAAACGTGCAGACAGCGACCTGGTGTTTGCACCACACACACATTCCCAGCCTTTATCGGCCTGACCCCTATTGGATTAGGGTGTAAATTACTATTTCCCTAGTGTTTTTGTTGTCGTTTGACATTCTTAGGCCAGTTTATAACCAGTAACACAGTAACGATGGCTGACCGTGGTTCGATTCCCGCCACATTCTCTCGGTGACTATGGAAGTTTCCTTCAGGTGCTCCGGTTTCCTCCCGTGTTCTAAGTTGTTTTAGAAATGCAAGCCTTTCCTTGCAGGTAATGGCCTCCGAATGATAATTGTTTTTTATAATTCCTGCGATGCATTTGATCTGCCAGCCTGTAGCAGCAGGGAGCTGCTCTAGGGATTTATATAATGAGTCTTTGGATTCTCTTTGAACTGTTTGCAAGAAGACATCAATTTTGCTTTGATCAGACGATTTACTGGGAGCTCTCTTGGTACTTTCTTCATTTCATCAAGTTCTGACACTTGATGAGTTGACCTCGATGTAGTGAACTTGTGTACTGCCAAATGGGATCTATTACACCATATTAAGTCTGTCTGCCCTTCACTCTGGCATTCTGATGGACTGGGCAATGATGAATTAATCACCAGACCCCGGATAGTTAACTTGGGAATGAAATAAACAGTTAACTCCTGACCTTTCCAGAAACTGAAAACTTGTTTACTGGAAGCCCGGGAAACTTCCCTGGCTAGATTTAGTTAGAGTGTTTTGTCATTTTGGGTCGCCTCATTACAGAACGGGTTTGGAAGCTTCAGAGGGTGCCTGGATTCGGGGCAGGCCTTCCGAAGAAAGGTGGAGCAAGCTAGGGCATTTCCCTCTGGAGTGAAGGAGGATGAGAGGTGCTCAAGATAATAAGAGGCAGCCAGGGACATTTTCCCAGGGTGGAAATAGCAAATATGAGGGGGTATAGTTTTCAGGTGATTGGAGGAGAGTACAGGGGGGATGCCAGAGGTAAGTTCTTTAAACATAGAGTGGTGGACGTGTGTGGAATATGCTGCTTGGGCTAGCGGTCACAGAAGGGAATTTAAACATAGAGTGGTGGACGTGTGTGGAATATGCTGCTTGGGCTAGCGGTCACAGAAGGGAATTTAAGGAATTCATGGACAGGCATGTGGATTAAAGGAAAGCAGAGGGCGTGGAATACTGGAGGTCAGCACAGCATCGTGGGCTGAAGGGCCTGCGCTGTGGTGTAAATTTCATACTTTAAAGGTTATACATGCTAGCTCAACTTAGCTTCAGAAGACTTTGCAGTTTATGGTGTCACAGTACTGATAGAAATGAAGTTAACGTGTTACACTTTGTGTCATGGTGCTGATGGATATGAGGCAAAGCATGTAAGGCATTTCGAATGCAGATTATATATAATCTATCTGAATGTCACAGTCATGGAGAACAAACAGACCCTTTGGCCCATCTAGACTATGCTGAACAGTTATTTTGTCTCGTCACATCCACCAGCAGCTGGACACTAGTCCTCTAGATCCCTCCCATCCATGTACTGGTCCAAACTTCTCTCACATGTTGAAGTGAATCCTGCATCCATTAGTGAGTTTGACCAACCTTCTGGCCTGCTGCCAACCCGTTCCCTCTGTCCTCAGCAACTCACTCGCTCCCTCCTCACTCCCACCCCCCACACACCACGTCAGTGCAGGATCAGCTGTTTGGAGAAAGATCATAACCCAGGAGCAGACTTAGGCCATTCAGCCCATCGAGTCTGTTCCGCCATTTCATCATGGCTGAATTATTATTAACCTCCTCTTTATATATACCCAATGATGATGCCCCACCGCCGTCTGTGGCAATGATTTCCCCCTTGACCTAAAAGTCCTACAAAAAGTAGTTGATATGGCCCAAGTCCATCATGTGTAAAGACCTCCCATCAGTGAGAACATCTACAGGAAGCACTGTCACAGGAGAGCAGCATCCATCATCCGGGTCCTCACCACATAGGACACGCTCTCTTCTCTCTGCTGCCATCAGGAAGGAGGTACAGGAGCCTCAGGACCCATACCACCAGGTTCAGGAACAGTTGTCACCCCTCAACCATCAGGTCCCACACCACCAGGTTCAGGAACAGTTATCACCCCTCAATCATCAGGTCCCACACCACCAGGTTCAGGAACAGTTATCACCCCTCAACCATCAGATCCCACACCACTAGGTTCAGGAACAGTTATCACCCCTCAACCATCAGGTCCCACACCACCAGGTTCAGGAACAGTTATCACCCTCAACCATCAGGTCCCACACCAGGTTCAGGAATAGTTATCACCACTCAACCATCAGGTCCCACACCACCAGGTTCAGGAACAGATATCACCCCTCAACCATCAGGTCCCACACCACCAGGTTCAGAAACAGTTATCACCCTTCAACCATCAGGTCCCACACCACCAGGTTCAGGAACAGTTATCACCCCTCAACCATCAGGTCCCACACCACCAGGTTCAGGAACAGTTATCACCCCTCAACCATCAGGTCCCACACCACCAGGTTCAGGAACAGTTATCACCCATCAAACATCAGGTCCCACACCACCAGGTTCAGGGACAGTTATCACCCCTCAATCATCAGGTCCCACACCACCAGGTTCAGGAACAGTTATCACCCCTCAACCATCAGGTCCCACACCACCAGGTTCAGGAACAGTTATCACCCCTCAACCATCAGGTCCCACACCACCAGGTTCAGGGACAGTTATCACCCCTCAACCATCGGTCTCCTGAACCAGTGTGGATAACTTCACTGAACTTCACTCACATCATCACTGAACTGTTCCCACTATCAATGGACTCAGTATCAAGGACTCTTTATCTCATGTTCTTAATATTTATTGCTTATTTATTTTCTTTCTGCATGTTCACATTTTCCTGTCCTTTGCACACTGGTTGTGTGTCTTGTGCTGTTGGTTACGATCTTTCATTGATTCTGCTGTGGCTTTTGGATTTACTGTGTAGGTCCTAATGAAAAAAATGAACCTTGGGATTTTATAAGGTGACATATTCACTTTAATAATGAATTTCCTTGGACTTTGAATGTTGAATTACAGAGATCCACCCGCCACTGACTAAAGAAATTCTTATTATTTCTGTTCTGAACGGATGTCCTTGCATTCTGAGGCTGTGCCCTCTAATTCTAGACTCCTCTACTTTAGGAAACATCTTCTCCACATCCATTCTATCCTGGCCTTTCAATATTCAATAGGTTTCAATGAGATCACCTCCCCCCAACTCCCCCATTCTTCTAAACTCCAGCAAGTGTTTATGCTGTGCATGTTCACCTTTTCAGAGGTGGCTGCCAGGGAGGCCAAGCACCAACTGCTGCAAGGTTTTGCAATGAATTGTAACAACTGGCTGGGTGCAACACTGGGCTGAAGGTCCTGTTCTTGTTCTATGTTCTATAATAATGCTTGTTGTCAGAAAAACAGAACGGCTGGAGCAACTCACCAGCCAGGAAGCATCTGCGCTAAAAGAAACCTGTTAACCATTCAGGCTGAAGGCCTGCCAGAAACTTTAGTTCAGTGTCTGGATCGGGGTGTCACTTGCAAGGTCCAGGTTTATGGTCCCACCATTGACCTGGAGGTGCAGGATGCCTGGGTCCTACACTACCAGCTTCAGCAGCAGTAATTACCCCTCAATCATCAGGCTTCTGAACAATTGTGGGTAACTGTGCCTCACCATTGAACCAATTCCACAAACTGGGGACCCACTTCACCACTCTTGTTCTCAGCACTATGTAATTATTTGCTTGTTTGTCTGTCTGCTAATTTAATTTTTTTTGTCCATTGACTGTTATTTGCACAATTTGTCTTATTTTGCACATTGCTTGTTAATCTGTTTATAGTTTTTTTAAAACCCTATTGTACTCTTTATTTTCCTGTAAATGCCAACAAGAAAATTAATCTGAAGGTAGTACTTGGTGACGCTGGTAATCACTGCTCCCTCTGAGCTGTGCAGCCACACACTAACCACAATGCCCCCACGCACATTGCCCACGATGCCACGCAGCTGGAATTGGACCCAGCTAGAAAAGGTTTCTTGAACCGGAAAGATTCTTTGTGCTGTATTCTTTATACCCTTCAATTAATAAATAAAATCAAAGGTGTGATTAATTTTCATCCTAACTGGTCATAGTTTAAAAAAAAAGTTAAAATGCTGCACAGTTTTTAGGCTGTGTAAAATTTTCTGCTCAGAGTCTGTGCAGTTGTTTAAAAATATAGAGGGAATGTTGTTCGTAATAAATTTATTTACTTAATTACTTATTTGCCCTTGAAAAGGTGCTGGAGGTTACCCTCTTTGCCCTTCTGTTGTAGACAGAATAGCAGGATTTAGATCCGACTATGAAGGACCCGCGTCGGGGAGGCTCGTTCAGGCCACGCCTGCTGCTCCTGTCCTTGGCAGTGAGAGGTGCTGCTGATTATCCCCATCACTGACGTTTCAATCGATCTTCTCTAGCATCACAGAGCTAACAACTGAATCAAATGAGCGGGGAATATCTTGCAAAAAAGAATAAATGGCATAAAATATTAAGAGTCAGATGAGGAAGAGAGTCTGGATTTGTTGAAGAATTCAGGTCCCGAGGCTAATGTCTCAAACTCGCACTCAGTCCAATTACTGTAATCAATGTTGCCACGACTGAATTAAAATTCAAACATTTCCCACACAATTATCATCTTTATTCCTCCAAAGAAATCATCAGCCTGTTGAAATGAGAGATGTGCTTGACTGATATTGTGGGGTCTGCATTGCTTTAAAATATAAATTATTCCTTGGTTCCTTAGGATTGTTAAAACCAAGGGGAGGGAGGTATTAGGGACAAGTTCCCACTACCTATTAAATGCCCCCAATGTCGTGTGTCTCAAATAGCCTCTGACAACCAAGTCCAGCTCCTGGCCTTCATGTCTGGCATAGTTACTAAGCCCGGAGCAACTGTTCCTACTGACAGGAGAAGGGGCAAGGTGCGTTAAAACCAGTCATTAAGGGCAGATGGGTCTTGTCAGCCGTGGCTGGCAGCTTATTTAGGAGAAAGAAAATTCTGATCTCAAGCCTCCGCTGCCTTGCAGCTGAACCCACTCATGGGGAAGGCTTCAGAGGTACATACTGAAAAAAATCCAGAGCTGGAGTGCCTAAGGCAGTCCTGCGTCAAGTTCAACGCTGACCGGCAACTCCTGTGATGCTGCTGGTGCCAGACTGTATCAGTCTCTGCCGTTCCTTTGGATTCATCAGTTATATGGAAAGGGGGCAACAGCTTGCTCTCCATATCATACTGCCCTGGCTTGCATAACGAATTGGACAGCAAGGATGGAACTTCCATGACCCAACTCTTCAGCACAGACAGATCGGGAATTCTGCGCAAGACTATTTTGTTGGCTGGAACTGAGTGTGGAATGACAAATGAGACTCCAAATTTATAAGCTCCATTCCTTCTCCCAAGCTGTCAGGCTGATGAACACTCCAGCCCACCTCCACCCCATTATCACTCGCTGTCTGAATCAGGTTTGTTTTCACTGTTGTACTGTGTATGGTGAATTTGTTGTTTTACAGCTTCAGTACAGTGCAGTTCGGTATTGTCCTTCTCCGTGGACTGTCACCTTGTCGTGGTGGAGAAGCTTGTGTGGTCCCGAGAGTGATGGACTGGAGCGATGCTCCTGGTAGGGTCACCCCTGGCGGTGAGGTCCCTGACAAAGAACAATCCAACCAAGACCTCAACGGTGGAGCAGGCGGATGAAGTTACTTCAAACTCAACGGCTGTGAAGGTGGATGAAGGCTGCAACAGATCCATCAGCTCCAATCGTCGTGGTTTCCATGCCATTGGAATCAGCTGGTTGATTTGTGAAGTATCGTGTGCTTCTTGGAGTGCAACATCAAGTACACATTAAACAAATACACACACTGGTATCTTCATTCGGTGATAGATTGACGGAATGAAGATCATCATCCTCGACCTCAAGGGATAGCCATCACGACAGCAGTGCAGTACATAAAAATCATAAATTAAGAAAATACGTATATATATATATAAAATTAAATAAGTAGTGCAAAACGAGAGCAGAAGTAGTGGGTAGTGAGATGGGTTGGTTCATTGTCCTTTCAGATATCCGATGATGGAGGGGAAGAAGCTGTTTCTGAAACATTGAATGTGGGTCTGCTGTCTCGTACACTTCCTCCCTGATAGTAGCAATGAAGAGTATCTTGTATGAAGGGTATCCCTAATGATGGATGCCCTCTTTCTGAGGCATCACCTTTTGAAGGGACCCATGATGGAGCTGACTGAGTTTACAACACTCTCCAATCCTGTTCGGTGGCCCCTCCATGATGCAACCAGTTTGAATGCTCTCCACAGTACATCTGTAGAAAGCTGTGAGAGTCTTTGATGACATACTAAACTTCTCAAACTCCTGTTGAAGTATAGCTGCTGACATGCTTTCTTTGCAATTACATTGATATGACAGGCCCCAGGACTGATCTTCAGAGATACTGACGCCCAAGAACTGGAAACTGCTCACGATTTCCACTGAAGAGGACTGGTGTATGTTCCCTCGACTTCCCCTTCCCCAAATCCACAATCAGTTACTAGCTGTTGCTAACACTGAGTGCGAGGTTGTTGATGCAACACCATTCACCCAGCTGATGTCTCTCACTCCTGTACGCCCCTCATCGCATCTGAGATTCTGCCAATCTGTCATTGGCAAATTTATCGATGGTGTTTGAGCTGTGCCTAGCCACACAGTTGTGAGTGTAGAGAGAGTCCTCTTTAAATCAAATGAGGTAAGTGTGCCACAGCAACCCCAGCTTCCTTCACCGGCACGGATGTTGTACAGACTTAATCTGAGCAAAACGTCCCTTACTAAACCTAATCCCAACTTCTCCTCCAGTGGTGCATTTGAAATGTCATCCGCTCTGTGTAAAATACACCTCAGGATCTCCTGTAAATCTCCGTCTTCTCACCTTAAACCCTCTACCCTCTTGTTTTTGATTCCTTACAATAGGAAAATGATCTTGACTCTCTGCACCGCCTATGCCTCCCATAACCTAACAACCTCTTACTCAAAATGGTGGATGAACTCAGCAGCTCAGGCAGCATCTATGGAAATGAATAAACAGCCGAGACCTTCATCAGGACTGATTAAAGATCTCAGCCTGGGATGTTGACTGTTTATTTCTATCCACAGACGCTGTCTGACCTGCGGAGTTCCTCCAGCATTTTGTGAGAGTTGTTCTGGATTTCCAACATCTGCAGAAACTCTTGTACTTTTATACCTCTGTCAGGTCATCTCTTAGCCTTCGCTACTCCTGGCCAGGCAAACACAACCCTGATAATCTTAGCCAGAGAAATAGGGGTGTTGAGTATAAGAGTAAAGAAGTCATGTACATCTGTATAAATCTTTTTTTCTGACCACCCACAGAGTATTGTCTGCAGAACTAGTCACCCCATTATAGGAATAATATGGAGACTGATAATCTGAGAAAAGAGAAATTGATAGGAATTATAATTGGTAGTGGCTAGGAAATAGTCTTTGGTAGGGGTGTAGAAAAGTTTCAGAGGCATTGGTGGGAATTGGTAAGTGGTGTTTGGTAGGAATGAGTCGGTGGTAGGGGTGTAGAAAAGTTTCAGAGACATTGGTGGGGGTGTCAAGTATAAGAGTAAGGAAGTCATACTGCAGCTGAATAAGACTTTAGTCCAACCACACTTGGAGTCTTGTTTGCAGCTCTGGCTGCCCTGTTATAGGAAAGTTGTGGAGAGGGGTGGGAGGGGTTCACCAGGATGCTGCCTGGAGAAGAGAGTGTGAGTGATAAGGAGAGGTTGGATGAACTTAGGTTGGTCTCCTTAGACTGACAGGAGACCTGAACGAATTTGAAAAAAAATAATGATAGAGGAGACAGTCAGAATTTTTCCCCTGGGTATAAATGGTTTTAAAGTTGGGAGAAGGGTGAAGCTTAAGGACAATGGTAGGTGCCTGGAATAGGTTACCATGGGTAGCAGTGGGAGCAGGCAATTTGGTGGAGTTTAAGAGTCCTCTCAACAGACTTGTGAAAATGAAAGGATATGATGACACACAGGAAGAGGACATTCCGTATAAATTGGCCCCAGGAACTGTACAACATTATGGTCTGAAAGGACTGTCCAGTGCTGTACTACTCCATGTTTAAGTACACAGACATTTCACCAGGCCACGGTAGCATAGCCCAGAGTGACGGAGTTCAGATTCAGTCCTAGCATCCTCTGTACATCTTTCCCATGGAATGTGTGGGTTTTCCCTGGGGCTCCAGTTTCCTTCCACAGTCCAAAGACACACCAGTTAGTAGGTTAACTGGTCTTGTAAACTGTCCCGTGATTAGGCTGGCGTTGAATCGGAGGATTGCTGTACGGCTCAGCCCAAAGGTCCAGAAGGGCCTGTTCTCAATCAATCAATAGTAAATAAATAAATCGAGGTTGTTTGTAAACAGCTTTCAGACTAATGGAGTTCCTTGTCCTCCCCGCCCCCACCCAGATGTATATTGGCTGACAAGATTCACAAAGCCTGCTGATAAATCAGAGCAATTTCAGGAGAATGAAGCCTGCAACGTTCAGCTGTTCAAGTGCACAGCGCTTTCTTTCAAGTATCTTCCTTGTCATGACAGCTTATATTGAAACTGTGTGGTACCTTTCTCTGAAACTTGGCAATGTAATTAGACAACATTTCTACAAAACGCTGTAAATCTCTATCCTGTTCTCTCATTGGATTACATTGATGTGCACCGAGTGGCTTGTGGCTTTTTATAAAACACACGATACGATGATCTCACAGCTCGGTACAAACACTTCCGACCCGACGATCCACGCTGCCCAGCAACTCCGATTTAACCCCAGCCTTACAACGGCCAATTGACCTACTAGCGGCACGGCTTTGGACTGTGGGAAGAAACTGGAGGACCCAGAGAAACTCACGTGCGCACAGGAAGAGCGTACGAACTCTCCTACAGAGGATGCTGGAATTGAACGCCGAATCCAAAGCCCTGAGGTGTAATAGTGTCGCGCTGACCGCTGGGCGACCAGGTAACCCATTGGTATTATAGTTAGTGTGAAGTAGGGTGGGACAAGGGAACAAGGAAGGATGGGAGAAATGAGGAGAAAGAGGCCAAATAGGGGAGGGGGGGACAAGAGGGATAGGAAGCTCAGAAAGTTAGAGCAGGGTTAGAGAGGAAAAGGAGGGAGGTAGAACGTAGAACACAGGGCAGTACAGCACAGTGTTGTAACCCACACCAAGATCAATCTAAACCTTCCCTCCAACATAACCCTCCGTTTTTCTATCAACCATGTGCCTGTCTAAGAGTCTCTTAAATGCCCCTAACGTACCTGCTTTTACCACCACCCCTGGCAGTGTGTTCCACACACCCACCATTCTCTGTGTAAAATATCTACTTCTGGGATCTCCTCTCAATATTTTAAAATTATGCCCTCTCGTATTAGACACTTCTGCAAGGTCCACTATATCAATGCCTCTTATCGTTGCTTGTTGTAAATTCCTTGGGAATATAGACAAGTAGAGATGGAGGAGGGAGTCTTTGGTGGAAATATGAGGAGGACAAATTGCTATTAGTGTAGGATTGACATGAATGTGTGCTTGATGGTCAATGTAGGTGGTGATCAGAGGGTGTAAAGTATTTCTTCCCTCCGCTAGCCCTCAGACCACCTTGGGAAAGGTGTAGCCCACCTCCCCCCATACCCCAATCAGGGTCATGTGATGCCATGGGAGTAGGTGATGGATGGTGGTATGAGTAGCTGGTGCATATTGCAAGTCCTGGTTAAGCGACCACTGACGCCAGCCAGACAGCTTCTGAACAGTTTGAAAGTGGCAAACCGCTTCTGTACAAAAACTTGCCAAGGAACGATTATGGTCGTGGATAGATCATATGAGACGGCACATAATGAAAACTTGCCAAGGAACGATTATGGTCGTGGATAGATCATATGAGACGGCACATAATGAAAACTTGCCAAGGAACGATTATGGTCGTGGATAGATCATATGAGACGGCACATAATGAAAACTTGCCAAGGAACGATTATGGTCGTGGATAGATCATATGAGATGGCACATAATGAAAACTTGGCAAGGAACGATTATGGTCGTGGATAGATCATATGAGACGGCACATAATGAAAACTTGCCAAGGAACGATTATGGTCGTGGATAGATCATATGAGACGGCACATAATGAAAACTTGCCAAGGAACGATTATGGTCGTGGATAGATCATATGAGACGGCACATAATGAAAACTTGCCAAGGAACGATTATGGTCGTGGATAGATCATATGAGATGGCACATAATGAATGAATGAATGAATGAATGGAACAGTGACCAGGGACATGAAGAGTCAGAGTGGAGAAATTCTCAAGAAACTTTGAGTTGGTTGGGACAGTATTTAGGAAACCCCATGAAGTTTTGTTCTCCGTGGTTAAAGATGAATGTGCTTCTATTGGAGGCAATTCAGAACAGGTTCGCTAGGTTGATGTTTGAGATTCTAGGAAAGATTGAGCTGGTTAGACCTCTGCTCATTCAAAAATAGAGGTGATTTTACAGAAACATGACTGTGAGTGGGAGTGTTGGTACTGAGAAGAATTAATCTCCTGGGAGAGCTACCTAGAACCAGGGAGCACGGGCTCAGGCTAAGGGGTGACCAAATTCAGATGAAAATCTGAAAGAATTTCATTCTCACAGTTCTGTGACTATTTGGACTTCCGTACCCCAGAGAGCTGTGCAGATGAGTCACTGAACATATTCAAAGTAGAACAAAAAACACTGTTTGACGAACTTACTGGGTGGAAAATCATCCCTGGGAGAAAGGAATAGTTGATGTTTTGGGGAGACCCTGCATCACGGTGGAGCCTCACCCACTGAGATAGTTCAGCAGTTTTGAGCAAAGTGCTGGAGGAACTCAGCAGGTTGTGGAATGGAATAAATAATTGACGTTTTGGGCTGAGCCTTTCATCAGGACTGGAAAGGAAGGGGGCAGAAGCCAGAATAAAGTGGGGAGAGGGGGAGGAGTACAAGCTAGCAGGTGATAATGAGAGACCAGGTGGATGGGTAAAGGAACTTGGTGCAGTAAGAACCTGGGAGGAGATAGTTGGGCAAAGCAAAGGCTGAAGATGCACTAAAAGACTGCAGGAACTCAACAAGTCAGGCAGCATCTGTGGAGAGAGATAAATAGCCATGTTTTTGGCCTGAGAAGCTTCATCTGGCTTGGAAGGGAAGAGGTAAGGAGCCAGAGTAAGAAGGTGGGTGGGAAAAAAAGAGTACAAGGGGCAGGTAATAGGAGAGGAGGGAGGGGGATGCATGAGGAGGGGTAAGAAGTGAGAAGAAGGGCTACAGAAGATTAAATCTGATAGGAGGAGTGGTAGAGCATGGAATAGAGGAGGTGAAGCAGAGAGAAATGATGTGCAGGTTGTAAGGGCAGGGAAAGTGAACAGAAGGGGTAACGGGACTACAGGAAAGAGGGAAAACAAAGGGGAGGGAAGGAAAACAGGGAGTGGTTCATTTTCCTCCATGACATGCTGAGTTCCTCAAATATTTTGTTTGTTTCTCAAGATTTCCAACACCTGCAAAATCTCTTGTGCCTCCTATCAGTTCACTCCAGATTCCAGCATCCGCAGTCTCTTGTGTCACCATATTGGCAGATAGGGAGCTAAGGACCATGGGGAGAGAACGGGAATATGGAGCTAGGGAAAGATTGGATCCGGCATAAATTAGTGGAATGGTGGATTGGGATATTGCTGCTTAAATATATTTCTCTAAGAAGATAACATTTGGAGTTGCAATATAAATGATTCATTAGAGAGGTGACATACAAAATGTGTCGAGTGTTCATTAAAGGGAAGTTTAGGCATTGATCTTAAAGCTTTCAACCACTCATCTCTTCTCACCTTCTCTTTGGTTCTGTTACCACACACATTGTCACGGTATATAGATATTTAAAAGGGAAAGCCACGAGGATAAGATTTAGTCATGTCACAGGAGAAGGAAGCAGAGAGTGAGAAGAGTGAAAACATATTGATCCTCATATGAAAAAATATCAACTGCTGATTATGTTTTAATTGAACTGCTGCAGGATTTTCTGATTGAACTGGACATTCTAACTGGTCTGCTACCTGTTAAATGGACATGGAATAAGGCAGTTTTGAAATTTGAAATTGACTTTACCAGGTTCTCTCTGGTCCTGGTTTCAATAAGATAGTGGTGGGGTACATGAAAATAAAACACAGTTCTCTTGGTGCAGAATCACTGGCGTGAGTCATCTGGCACCTCCCTGTGAGCCAGGAAATGTAAAGCATGACATACTTGTCCATACACCAATAGAGAGTGTGGGGAAGGTGGATATTCTAAAGCAGATCACAATAACAAAATATTTCAGGACCTTGGACAGCAGGGATGAGGAATTTAGAAATGGATGTACTGTAAGCAGAGAGCTAATGTGAACAACGCCAGATTCAAAGTGTGAGTGAAATGAGTGGCCAGCAAATCGGTCATTACGTTGATATTATTTGCAAAAGGAATGTTAGAAGGGAGAAAGGAAAGGATCCCCCACACTGGGCGAACGTGGTATGGTCAGATATTGCATTTGAGGGTTATATTAGCCTGAGGTTCCACCTTCCAGTCCTGCTAATTCAGTTGAAAACAGTCTCCTGCTTCAGTCCAAAGACATACTGGTTAGTAGGTTAATAGGTTGTTGTATATTTTCCTGTGATTCGCAAATTGTTGGAAAAGTGGGTTACTGGCTGCGTGGCTTATTGGAGTGGAATGGTCTGTCCACACTGTGTCCCTAAATAAATAAATTCTGAGAGACTATAATAAACAGATGTGGGGAACCCGCCCTTTCTCCCTGCCAACATTTAGTAACTAATTTCAAGATAAAGACAGATTTACTGGCTGTTCATTTCACTCTTGGTTTTGAAAATGACTTTGTTTATTCTCTCCCCACATTCTTCTCCCGTCTTTCATCTCACTGTGGTGCTCCCGTACGGCCATTTCTAAATTCGTCATGCCTGCAGCCAAAATTGGGCTACACGAGTAGCAAGATTCTACAAATGGTGGGCACTATGAGCAACACCCTCAAAACTCTACAACCGGAGTCTATGGACCTTTCAGGGGCTTGTGGCATTAAAAAAGTCTGGGAACCCCAGAGCTCAAGGAACTCAGCAGGCCAGACAACATCTACGGAGGGGAATAAACAGTCTGAAATAAGACCCTTCATCAGGACTGGAAAGGAAGAGGGAAGAAACCAGAATAAGATGGTGGGAGTGGGGGAAGAGTACAGGCTGGCAGGTGATAGGTGAGACCAGGTGAGGGGAAAGGTGGGTGAATGGGTGGGGGGTGGGATAATGAAGTGATTTGCTGGTAAGTGGTAAAAGGCTGAAGAAGAAGGAAACTGATAGTAGATGACTGTGGACCAAAAGGGAAAGGGAATGAAGAGAGGAACCAGAGGGAAGTGATGGGCAGGTTGGGAGAAGGCAGAGATAGATAGGTTCTTGATTAGCCAGGGCATCAAAGGGTATGGGGTGAAAGCAGGGGAGTGGGGATGACGGGAAGAATTGGGTCAGCAGGTGATTGAATGGCAGAGCAGACTTGATGGCCCAAATGGCCTACTTCTGCTCCTATATCTTGTGGTCTTATGGTTATAAAAATCAATGTTCATGAGACTACTCAGATGGAATATGAGGTGTTGCTCCTCCAGCTTGACCATCGTGACCATAGAACAGTGGCTCCCAACCTTTCTTATGCCATGAACCCCTATCAATAATAAAGAGGTCTGTGAGCCCTCTCTGCCGTAGAGGATGCCACGGACCAGCAAGTTGGAATGGGAATAGGTGGACTCCAGAAAATCTGTACTTTTATGGCCAACAGTGCGAGTTGGGTCTCAGCAATGTAGAGGAGACAGCACGAGGAACATCAGATACCGTCGGCAACCCAGAGACACTGTTACCTCAACTGGAAGGGGTTCTGAGCCCTGAATGTGAGGAGGGTTGAGTGGACTAGGGAGACACATGAAGTAATCTTCTGTTAGTTTGATATTGCTTGAGACAGCAGAAATATTTGAAGAGAACCACACATTCTGAAGGTTATAATCTTCTCAAATCCTTTGCTGGCATTAATTGCACTGAAATGTCATCCTTAAATTTCCAATTTCTTCTTCTCCTTTAAAATATACCCGCATCACCTATTTCTTCTGCTTATGATTTGATCACCTATACTTTGCAAACCAATCAACATTCAAAATTCAAAGCTCTAAGTAATTATGATCAAAGTAGATATATATCACCATATTCAATCCTGAGATACATTTTCTAGTGAGCGTCCACAGTAAATACAAAAAACACAATAGAATCAACATGCAAAAAAACTATACAAATATAAAAAAGAAATAGAAAAAAAATAAATAAGCAATAAATATTGAGAATACAAGATGAATAGTGCTCAAAAGTGAACCTGGGGGTCATGGGAACAGTTTAGTGAGAGGGAAAGTGAATTTGAGTGAAGTTACCTCCTCTGTTTTAAGAGCCTGATGGTTGAGGGGTGATAACTGTTCCTGAACCTGGTGGTGTGGGACCTGATGGTTGAGGGGTGATAACTGTTCCTGAACCTGGTGGTGTGGGACCTGATGGTTGAGGGGTGATAACTGTTCCTGAACCTGGTGGTGTGGGGCCTGATGGTTGAGGGGTGATAACTGTTCCTGAACCTGGTGGTGTGGGACCTGATGGTTGAGGGGTGATAACTGTTCCTGAACCTGGTGGTGTGGGACCTGATGGTTGAGGGGTGATAACTGTTCCTGAACCTGGTGGTGTGGGACCTGATGATTGAGGGGTGATAACTGTTCCTGAACCTGGTGGTGTGGGGACTGATGTTTGAGGGGTGATAACTGTTCCTGAACCAGGTGGTGTGGGACCTGATGGTTGAGGGGTGATAACCATTCCTGAACCCGGTGGTGTGGGACCTGATGGTTCAGGGGTGATAACTGTTCCTGAACCTGGTGGTGTGGGTCCTGATGGTTGAGGGGTAATAACTGTTCCTGAACCTGGTGGTGTGGGACCTGATGGTTGAGGGGTGATAACTGTTCCTGAACCTGGTGGTGTGGGACCTGATGGTTGAGGGGTGATAACTGTTCCTGAACCTGGTGGTGTGGGACCTAATGGCTGAGGGGTGATAACTGTTCCTGAACCTGGTGGTGTGGGACCTGATGGTTGAGCGGTGATAACTGTTCCTGAACCTGGTGGTGTGGGACCTGATGGTTGAGGGGTGATAACTGTTCCTGAACCTGGTGGTGTGGGACCTGATGGTTGAGGGGTGATAACTGTTCCTGAACCTGGTGGTGTGGGACCTGATGGTTGAGGGGTGATAACTGTTCCTGAACCTGGTGGTGTGGGACCTGATGATTGAGGGGTGATAACTGTTCCTGAACCTGGTGGTGTGGGGACTGATGTTTGAGGGGTGATAACTGTTCCTGAACCTGGTGGTGTGGGACCTGATGGTTGAGCGGTGATAACTGTTCCTGAACCTGGTGGTGTGGGACCTGATGGTTGAGGGGTGATAACTGTTCCTGAACCTGGTGGTGTGGGACCTGATGGTTGAGGGGTGATAACTGTTCCTGAACCTGGTGGTGTGGGACCTGATGATTGAGGGGTGATAACTGTTCCTGAACCTGGTGGTGTGGGGACTGATGTTTGAGGGGTGATAACTGTTCCTGAACCAGGTGGTGTGGGACCTGATGGTTGAGGGGTGATAACTGTTCCTGAACCTGGTGGTGTGGGACCTGATGGTTGAGGGGTGATAACTGTTCCTGAACCTGGTGGTGTGGGACCTGATGTTTGAGGGGTGATAACTGTTCCTGAACCTGGTGGTGTGGGACCTGATGTTTGAGGGGTGATAACTGTTCCTGAACCTGGTGGTGTGGGACCTGATGGTTGAGGGGTGATAACTGTTCCTGAACCACCTGGTGGTGTGGGACCTGATGGTTGAGGGGTGATAACTGTTCCTGAACCTGGTGGTGTGGGACCTGATGTTTGAGGGGTGATAACTGTTCCTGAACCTGGTGGTGTGGGACCTGATGGTTGAGGGGTGATAACTGTTCCTGAGCCTGGTGGTGTGGGACCTGATGGTTGAGGGGTGATAACTGTTCCTGAAGATGGTGGTGCGGGGCCTGAGGCTCCTTATGTAGGGTGTCTTGCTATGAAATGCAATTGCAGTTGCAGGTGATTGAAAGGCTAAATGTAAGGCTGCAAGCTGGCTAAACGTAGAATGAGTGTTATGCCTCTTTAGTATTTCTAGTACAGTGCGAATGATAGAAATGCGCGGGTAATAAAAGAGCTGCCAGAGAAGGTGACTGTGAAAGACTCTGAGGAGAGGGGGTGGATTGTGATGAGTAGGACGATGGGTAAATAGAATTAATTCACAGCAGTTGGGTGGGTGGGTCTATTTTGCTGGGATTAAAATATCACTTGCTGCTTCTGAATCAGCATGATTTCTTCAACAAGTCCTTCATAGGCTGCCACAGACCATGCTATGCACATCAGAGAGTAACAAGATAGAGAGATCAGCCTGCTCCCTTTCTAGTACAGGAGTTCCCTGCCCACTCTGGAAATGCTGGAGTTCCCTGTCCACGAACTACTGGAGTTCCCTGTCCACTCTGGAACTGCTGGAGTTCCCTGTCCACTCTGGAACCGTTGGTGCTCCCTGCCAGTCTGGAACTGCTGGAGTTCACTGCCCACTCTGGAACTGCTGGAGGTCCCTGCCCACTCTGGAACTGCTGGAGTTCCCTGTCCACTCTGGAAATGATGGAGTTCCCTGTCCTCTCTGGAACTGCTGGAGTTCCCTGCCCATTCTGGAACTGCTGGAGTTCCCTGTCCACTCTGGAACTGCTGGAGTTCCCTGTCCACCCTGGAACTGCTGGAGATCATTATCCAATCAGGAACTGATGGAGCTCCCTGCCCACTCCGGAACTATTGGAGTTCCCTGTCCACTCTGCAACAGCTGGAGCTCATTTCCAATCTGGAACTGTAGGAGCTCCCTGTCCACTCTGGAACTGCTGGAGTTCCCTGTTCAGTGTCTGAGTTCCTCCAGCATTTTGTGTGTGTTACTCTGACCATAGACACTGTCTGACCTGCTGAGTTCCTCCAGCATTCTGTGTGTGTTACTCTGACCCTAGACACTGTCTGACCTGCTGAGTTCCTCCAGCATTTTGTGTGTGTTACTCTGTCCATAGACACTGTCTGACCTGCTGAGTTCCTCCAGCATTTTGTGTGTGTTACTCTGACCGTAGACACTGTCCGACCTGCTGAGCTCCTCCAGCATTTTGTGTGTGTTACTCTGACCGGAGATACTGTCTGGCCTGCTGAGTTCCTCCAGCATTTTGTGTGTGTTACTCTGTCCATAGACACTGTCTGACCTGCTGAGTTCCTCCAGCATTTTGTGTGTGTTACTCTGACCATAGACACTGTCTGACCTGCTGAGTTCCTCCAGCATTTTGTGTGTGTTACTCTGTCCGTAGACACTGTCTGGCCTGCTGAGTTCCTCCAGCATCTTGTGTGTGTTACTCTGACCATAGACACTGTCTGACCTGCTGAGTTCCTCTAGCATCTTGTGTGTGTTACTCTGACCATAGACACTACCTGGCCTACTGAGTTCCTCCAGCATTTTGTGTGTGTTACTCTGTCCATAGACACTGTCTGACCTGCTGAGTTCCTCCAGCATTTTGTGTGTGTTACTCTGACCATAGAAACTGTCTGACATGCTGAGTTCCTCTAGCATTTTGTGTGTGTTACTCTGTCCATAGACACTGTCTGGCCTGATGAGTTCCTCCAGCATTTTGTGTGTGTTACTCTGACCGTAGACACTGTCTGACCTGCTGAGTTCCTCCAGCATTTTGTGTGTGTTACTCTGACCGTACACACTGTCTGACCTGCTGAGTTCCTCCAGCATTTTGTGTGTGTCCATAGACACTGTCTGGCCTGCTGAGTTCCTCCAGCATTTTGTGTGTGTTACTCTGACCGTAGACACTGTCTGACCTGCTGAGCTCCTCCAGCATTTTGTGTGTGTTACTCTGACTATAGACACTGTCTGACCTGCTGAGTTCCTCCAGCATTTTGTGTGTGTTACTCTGACTATAGACATTGTCTGGCCTACTGAGTTCCTCCAGCATTTTGTGTGTGTTACTCTGTCCATAGACAATGTCTGACCTGCTGAGTTCCTCCAGCATCTTGTGTGTGTTACTCTGACCGTAGACACTGTCTGGCCTACTGAGTTCCTCCAGCATTTTGTGTGTGTTACTCTGACAATAGACACTGCATGACCTGCTGAGTTCCTCCAGCAGTTTGTGTGTGTTACTCTGACCATAGACACTGTCTGACCTGCTGAGATCCTCCAGCATCTTGTGTGTGTTACTCTGACCATAGACACTGTCTGACCTGCTGAGTTCCTCTAGCATCTTGTGTGTGTTACTCTGACCATAGACACTGCCTGACCTGCTGAATTCCTCCAGCATTTTGTGTGTGTTACTCGGACCATAGACACTGTCTGACCTGCTGAGTTCCTCCAGCATTTTGTGTGTGTTACTCTGACAATAGACACTGCCTGACCTGCTGAGTTCCTCCAGCATTTTGTGTGTTGCTCTGACTATAGACACTGTCTGACCTGCTGAGTTCCTCCAGCATTTTGTGTGTGTTACTCTGACTGTAGACACTGTCTGGCCTACTGAGTTCCTCCAGCATTTTGTGTGTGTTACTCTGTCCATAGACACTGTCTGACCAGCTGAGTTCCTCCACCATTTTGTGTGTGTTACTCTGACCATAGACATTGTCTGACCTGCTGAGTTCCTCTAGCATTTTGTGTGTGTTACTCTATCCATAGACACTGTCTGGCCTGCTGAGTTCCTCCAGCATTTTGTGTGTGTTACTCTGTCCATAGACACTGTCTGACCTGCTGAGTTCCTCCAGCATTTTGTGTGTGTTACTCTGACAGTAGACACTGTCCGACCTGCTGAGCTCCTCCAGCATTTTGTGTGTGTTACTCTGACCGAAGATACTGTCTGGCCTCCTGAGTTCCTCCAGCATTTTGTGTGTGTTACTCTGTCCATAGACACTGTCTGACCTGCTGAGTTCCTCCAGCATTTTGTGTGAGTTACTCTGACTATAGACACTGTCTGACCTGCTGAGTTCCTCCAGCATTTTGTGTGTGTTACTCTGACCAAAGACACTGTCTGACCTGCTGAGTTCCTCTAGCATTTTGTGTGTGTTACTCTGTCCATAGACACTGTCTGGCCTGCTGAGTTCCCCCAGCATTTTGTGTATGTTACTCTGACCATAGACACTGTCTGACCTGCTGAGTTCCTCTAGCATCTTGTGTGTGTTACTCTGTCCATAGACACTGTCTGACCTGCTGAGTTCCTCCAGCATTTTCTGTGTGTTACTCTGACCATAAACACTGTCTGACCTACTGAGTTCCTCCAGCATTTTGTGTGTGTTACTCTGACTATAGACACTGTCCGACCTGCTGAGCTCCTCCAGCATTTTGTGTGTGTTACTCTGACCGTAGATACTGTCTGGCCTGCTGAGTTCCTCCAGGATTTTGTGTGTGTTACTCTGTCCATAGACACTGTCTGACCTGCTGAGTTCCTCCAGCATTTTGTGTGTGTTACTCTGACCATAGACACTGTCTGACCTGCTGAGTTCCTCCAGCATTTTGTGTGTGTTACTCTGACCGTAGACACTGTCTGGCCTGCTGAGTTCCTCCAGCATTTTGTGTGTGTTACTCTGACAATAGACACTGCCTGACCTGCTGAGTTCCTCCAGCATTTTGTGTGTGTTACTCTGACCATAGACACTGTCTGACCTGCTGAGATCCTCCAGCATCTTGTGTGTGTTACTCTGACCATAGACACTGTCTGACCTGCTGAGTTCCTCTAGCATCTTGTGTGTGTTACTCTGACCATAGACACTGCCTGACCTGCTGAATTCCTCCAGCATTTTGTGTGTGTTACTCTGACCATAGACACTGTCTGACCTGCTGAGTTCCTCCAGCATTTTGTGTGTGTTACTCTGAACATAGACACTGTCTGACCTGTTGAGTTCCTCCAGCATTTTGTGTGTGTTACTCTGACCATAGACACTGTCTGACCTGCTGAGATCCTCCAGCATCGTGTGTGTTACTCTGACTGTAGACACTGTCTGGCCTACTGAGTTCCTCCAGCATTTTGTGTGTGTTACTCTGTCCATAGACACTGTCTGACCTGCTGAGTTCCTCCAGCATTTTGTGTGTGTTACTCTGACCATAGACACTGTCTGCCCTGCTGAGTTCCTCCAGCATTTTGTGTGTGTTACTCTGACCGTAGACACTGTCTGACCTGCTGAGTTCCTCCAGCATTTTGTGTGTGTTACTCTGACCGTACACACTGTCTGACCTGCTGAGTTCCTCCAGCATTTTGTGTGTGTCCATAGACACTGTCTGGCCTGCTGAGTTCCTCCAGCATTTTGTGTGTGTTACTCTGACCGTAGACACTGTCTGACCTGCTGAGCTCCTCCAGCATTTTGTGTGTGTTACTCTGACTATAGACACTGTCTGACCTGCTGAGTTCCTCCAGCATTTTGTGTGTGTTACTCTGACTATAGACATTGTCTGGCCTACTGAGTTCCTCCAGCATTTTGTGTGTGTTACTCTGTCCATAGACACTGTCTGACCTGCTGAGTTCCTCCAGCATTTTGTGTGTGTTACTCTGACCGTAGACACTGTCTGGCCTACTGAGTTCCTCCAGCATTTTGTGTGTGTTACTCTGACAATAGACACTGCATGACCTGCTGAGTTCCTCCAGCATTTTGTGTGTGTTACTCTGACCATAGACACAGTCTGACCTGCTGAGATCCTCCAGCATCTTGTGTGTGTTACTCTGACCATAGACACTGTCTGACCTGCTGAGTTCCTCTAGCATCTTGTGTGTGTTACTCTGACCATAGACACTGCCTGACCTGCTGAATTCCTCCAGCATTTTGTGTGTGTTACTCTGACCATAGACACTGTCTGACCTGCTGAGTTCCTCCAGCATTTTGTGTGTGTTACTTTGACCATAGACACTGTCTGACCTGCTGAGGTCCTCCAGCATTTTGTGTGTGTTACTCTGACCATAGACACTGTCTGACCTGCTGAGATCCTCCAGCATCGTGTGTGTTACTCTGACTGTAGACACTGTCTGGCCTACTGAGTTCCTCCAGCATTTTGTGTGTGTTACTCTGTCCATAGACACTGTCTGACCTGCTGAGTTCCTCCAGCATTTTGTGTGTGTTACTCTGACCATAGACACTGTCTGACCTGCTGAGTTCCTCCAGCATTTTGTGTGTGTTACTCTGTCCATAGACACTGTCTGACCTGCTGAGTTCCTCCAGCATTTTGTGTGTGTTACTCTGACCGTACACACTGTCTGACCTGCTGAGTTCCTCCAGCATTTTGTGAGTGTCCATAGACACTGTCTGGCCTGCTGAGTTCCTCCAGCATTTTGTGTGTGTTACTCTGACCGTAGACACTGTCCGACCTGCTAAGATCCTCCAGCATTTTGTGTGTGTCCATAGACACTGTCTGGCCTGCTGAGTTCCTCCAGCATTTTGTGTGTGTTACTCTGACCGTAGACACTGTCTGACCTGCTGAGTTCCTCCAGCATTTTGTGTGTGTTACTCTGACCGTAGACACTGTCTGACCTGCTAAGTTCCTCCAGCATTTTGTGTGTGTTACTCTGTCCATGGACACTGTCTGACCTGTTGAGTTCTACCGGCATTTTGTGTGTAACTCTGACCATAGACACTGTCTGACCTGCTGAGTTCCTCCAGCATTTTGTGTGTGTTACTCTGACCGTAGACACTGTCTGACCTGCTGAGTTCCTACAGCATTTTGTGTGTGTTACTCTGACTGTAGACAATGTCCGACCTGCTGAGCTCCTCTAGCATTTTGTGTGTGTTACTCTGACCGTAGATACTGTCTGGCCTGCTGTGTTCTTCCAGCATTTTGTGTGTGTTTCTCTGTCCATAAACACTGTCTGACCTGCTGAGTTCCTCCAGCATTTTGTGTGTGTTACTCTGACCGTAGACACTGTCTGACCTGCTGAGTTCCTCCAGCATTTTGTGTGGGTTACTCTGTCCATAGACACTGTCTGGCCTGCTGAGTTCCTCCAGCATTTTGTGTGTGTTAGTCTGACCATAGACACTGTCTGACCTGCTGAGTTCCTCCAGCATTTTTTGTGTGTTACTCTGACTATAGACACTGTCTGACCTGCTGAGCTCCTCCAGCATTTTGTGTGTGTTACTCTGACCGTAGATACTGTCTCACCTGCTGAGTTCCTCCAGCATTTTGTGTGTGTTACACTGTCCATAGACACTGTCTGACCTGCTGAGTTCCTCCAGCATTTTGTGTGTGTTACTCTGTCCATAGACACTGTCTGACCTGCTGAGTTCCTCCAGCATTTTGTGTGTGTTACTCTGACCGTAGACACTGTCTGGCCTGCTGAGTTCCTCCAGCATTTTGTGTGTGTTACTATGACCGTAGACACTGTCTGGCCTGCTGAGTTCCTCCAGCATTTGGTGTGTGTTACTCTGACCATAGACACTGTCTGACCTGCTGAGTTCCTCCAGCATTTTGTGTGTCTTACTCTGTCCATAGACACTGTCTGACCTGCTGAGTTCCTCCAGCATTTTGTGTGTGTTACTCTGACCGTAGACACTGTCTGACCTGCTGAGTTCCTCCAGCATTTTGTGTGTGTCCATAGACACTGTCTGGCCTGCTGAGTTCCTCCAGCATTTTGTGTGTGTTACTCTGACCGTAGACACTGTCCGACCTGCTAAGCTCCTCCAACATTTTGTGTGTGTCCATAGACACTGTCTGGCCTGCTGAGTTCCTCCAGCATTTTGTGTGTGTTACTCTGACCGTAGAGACTGTCTGACCTGCTGAGTTCCTCCAGCATTTTGTGTGTGTTACTCTGACCGTAGACACTGTCTGACCTGCTGAGTTCCTCCAGCATTTTGTGTGTGTTACTCTGTCCATGGACACTGTCTGACCTGTTGAGTTCTACCGGTATTTTGTGTGTAACTCTGACCGTAGACACTGTCTGACCTGCTGAGTTCCTCTTGCATTTTGTGTGTGTTACTCTGTCCATAGACACTGTCTGGCCTGCTGAGTTCCTGCAGCATTTTGTGTGTGTTACTCTGACCGTAGACACTGTCTGGCCTCCTGAGTTCCTCCAGCATTTTTTGTGTGTTACTCTGACCGTAGACAATGTCTGGCCTGCTGAGTTCATCCAGCATTTTGTGTGTGTTACTCTGACCGTAGACACTGTCTGACCTGCTAAGTTCCTCCAGCATTTTGTGTGTGTTACTCTGACTGTAGACACTGTCCGACCTGCTAAGCTCCTCCAGCATTTTGTGTGTTTTACTCTGTCCATAGAGACTGTCTGGCCTGCTGTGTTCCTCCAGCATTTTGTGTGTGTTACTCTGACCGTAGACACTGTCTGACCTGCTGAGTTCCTCCAGCATTTTGTGTGTGTTACTCTGACTATAGACACTGTCTGACCTGCTGAGTTCCTCCAGCATTTTTTGTGTGTTACTCTGACTGTAGACACTGTCCGACCTGCTGAGCTCCTCCAGCATTTTGTGTGTGTTACTCTGACCGTAGATACTGTCTGGCCTGCTGTGTTCTTCCAGCATTTTGTGTGTGTTACTCTGTCCATAGACACTGTCTGACCTGCTGAGTTCCTCCAGCATTTTGTGTGTGTTACTCTGACCGTAAACACTGTCTGACCTGCTGAGTTCCTCTAGCATTTTGTTTGTGTTACTCTGTCCATAGACGCTGTCTGGCCTGCTGAGTTCCTCCAGCATTTTGTGTGTGTTACTCTGACTATAGACACTGACCGACCTGCTGAGCTCCTCCAGCATTTTGTTTGTGTTACTCTGTCCATAGACACTGTCTGACCTGCTGAGTTCCTCCAGCATTTTGTGTGTGTTACTCTGTCCATAGACACTGTCTGACCTGCTGAGTTCCTCCAGCATTTTGTGTGTGTTACTCTGACCGTAGACACTGTCTGGCCTGCTGAGTTCCTCCAGCATTTTGTGTGTGTTACTCTGACCGTAGACACTGTCTGGCCTGCTGAGTTCCTCCAGCATTTTGTGTGTGTCCATAGACACTGTCTGACCTGCTGAATTCCTCCAGCATTTTGTGTGTGTTACTCTGACCGTAGACACTGTCTGGCCTGCTGAGTTCCTCCAGCATTTTGTGTGTGTTACTATGACCGTAGACACTGTCTGGCCTGCTGAGTTCCTCCAGCATTTGGTGTGTGTTACTCTGACCATAGACACTGTCTGACCTGCTGAGTTCCTCCAGCATTTTGTGTGTGTTACTCTGTCCATAGACACTGTCTGACCTGCTGAGTTCCTCCAGCATTTTGTGTGTGTTACTCTGACCGTAGACACTGTCTGACCTGCTGAGTTCCTCCAGCATTTTGTGTGTGTCCATAGACACTGTCTGGCCTGCTGAGTTCCTCCAGCATTTTGTGTGTGTTACTCTGACCGTAGAGACTGTCTGACCTGCTGAGTTCCTCCAGCATTTTGTGTGTGTTACTCTGACCGTAGACACTGTCTGACCTGCTGAGTTCCTCCAGCATTTTGTGTGTGTTACTCTGTCCATGGACACTGTCTGACCTGTTGAGTTCTACCGGTATTTTGTGTGTAACTCTGACCGTAGACACTGTCTGACCTGCTGAGTTCCTCTTGCATTTTGTGTGTGTTACTCTGTCCATAGACACTGTCTGGCCTGCTGAGTTCCTGCAGCATTTTGTGTGTGTTACTCTGACCGTAGACACTGTCTGGCCTCCTGAGTTCCTCCAGCATTTTTTGTGTGTTACTCTGACCGTAGACAATGTCTGGCCTGCTGAGTTCATCCAGCATTTTGTGTGTGTTACTCTGACCGTAGACACTGTCTGACCTGCTAAGTTCCTCCAGCATTTTGTGTGTGTTACTCTGACTGTAGACACTGTCCGACCTGCTAAGCTCCTCCAGCATTTTGTGTGTTTTACTCTGTCCATAGAGACTGTCTGGCCTGCTGTGTTCCTCCAGCATTTTGTGTGTGTTACTCTGACCGTAGACACTGTCTGACCTGCTGAGTTCCTCCAGCATTTTGTGTGTGTTACTCTGACTATAGACACTGTCTGACCTGCTGAGTTCCTCCAGCATTTTTTGTGTGTTACTCTGACTGTAGACACTGTCCGACCTGCTGAGCTCCTCCAGCATTTTGTGTGTGTTACTCTGACCGTAGATACTGTCTGGCCTGCTGTGTTCTTCCAGCATTTTGTGTGTGTTACTCTGTCCATAGACACTGTCTGACCTGCTGAGTTCCTCCAGCATTTTGTGTGTGTTACTCTGTCCATAGACACTGACCTGCTGAGTTCCTCCAGCATTTTGTGTGTGTTACTCTGTCCATAGACACTGTCTGGCCTGCTGAGTTCCTCCAGCATTTTGTGTGTGTTACTCTGTCCATAGACACTGACCTGCTGAGTTCCTCCAGCATTTTGTGTGTGTTACTCTGACCGTAAACACTGTCTGACCTGCTGAGTTCCTCTAGCATTTTGTTTGTGTTACTCTGTCCATAGACACTGTCTGGCCTGCTGAGTTCCTCCAGCATTTTGTGTGTGTTACTCTGACTATAGACACTGACCGACCTGCTGAGATCCTCCAGCATTTTGTTTGTGTTACTCGGTCCATAGACACTGTCTGACCTGCTGAGTTCCTCCAGCATTTTGTGTGTGTTACTCTGTCCATAGACACTGTCTGACCTGCTGAGTTCCTCCAGCATTTTGTGTGTGTTACTCTGACTGTAGACACTGTCTGGCCTGCTGAGTTCCTCCAGCATTTTGTGTGTGTTACTCTGACCGTAGACACTGTCTGGCCTGCTGAGTTCCTCCAGCATTTTGTGTGTGTCCATAGACACTGTCTGACCTGCTGAGTTCCTCCAGCATTTTGTGTGTATTACTCTGACCGTAGATACTGTTTGACCTGCTGAGTTCCTCCAGCATTTTGTGTGTGTCCATAGACACTGTCTGGCCTGCTGAGTTCCTCCAGCAATTTGTGTGTGTTACTCTGACCATAGACACTGTCTGACATGCTGAGTTCCTCCAGCATTTTGTGTGTGTTACACTGACCATAGACACTGTCTGACCTGCTGAGCTGCTCCAGCATTTTGTGTGTGTTACTCTGACCGTAGATACTGTCTGGCCTGCTGAGTTCCTCCAGCATTCTGTGTGTGTTACACTGTCGATAGACACTGTCTGACCTGCTGAGTTCCTCCAGCATTTTGTGTGTGTTACTCTGTCCATAGACACTGTCTGACCTGCTGAGTTCCTCCAGCATTTTATGTGTGTTACTCTGACCGTAGACTCTGTCTGGCCTGCTGAGTTCCTCCAGCATTTTGTGTGTGTTACTCTGACCGTAGACACTGTCTGGCCTGCTGAGTTCCTCCAGCATTTTGTGTGTGTTACTCTGACCATAGACACTGTCTGACATGCTGAGTTCCTCCAGCATTTTGTGTGTGTTACTCTGACCATAGACACTGTCTGACCTGCTGAGCTGCTCCAGCATTTTGTGTGTGTTACTCTGACTATAGACACTGTCCGACCTGCTGAGCTCCTCCAGCATTTTGTGTGTGTTACTCTGACCATAGACACTGTCTGACCTGCTGAGCTCCTCCAGCATTTTGTGTGTGTTACTCTGACCGTAGATACTGTCTGACCTGCTGAGTTCCTCCAGCATTTTGTGTGTGTTACTCTGACCATAGACACTGTCTGACATGCCGAGTTCCTACAGTATTTTGTGTGTGTTACTCTGACCATAGACACTGTCTGACCTGCCGAGTTCCTCCAGTATTTTGTGTGTGTTACTCTGTCCATAGACACTGTCTGACCTGCTGAGTTCCTCCAGCATTTTTTGTGTGTTACTCTGTCCATACACACTGTCTGACCTGCTGAGTTCCTCCAGCATTTTGTGTGTGTTACTCTGACTGTAGACACAGTCTGGCCTACTGAGTTCCTCCAGCATTTTGTGTGTGTTAGTCTATCCATAGACACTGTCTGACCTGCTGAGTTCCTCCAGCATTTTGTGTGTGTTACTCTGACCGTAGACACTGTCTGACCTGCTAAGTTCCTCCAGCATTTTGTGTGTGTTACTCTGACTGTAGACACTGTCCGACCTGCTAAGCTCCTCCAGCATTTTGTGTGTTTTACTCTGTCCATAGAGACTGTCTGGCCTGCTGTGTTCCTCCAGCATTTTGTGTGTGTTACTCTGACCGTAGACACTGTCTGACCTGCTGAGTTCCTCCAGCATTTTGTGTGTGTTACTCTGACTATAGACACTGTCTGACCTGCTGAGTTCCTCCAGCATTTTGTGTGTGTTACTCTGACTATAGACACTGACCGACCTGCTGAGCTCCTCCAGCATTTTGTTTGTGTTACTTTGTCCATAGACACTGTCTGGCCTGCTGAGTTCCTCCAGCATTTTGTGTGTGTTACTCTGTCCATAGACACTGTCTGACCTGCTGAGTTCCTCCAGCATTTTGTGTGTGTTACTCTGACCGTAGACACTGTCTGGCCTGCTGAGTTCCTCCAGCATTTTGTGTGTGTTACTCTGACCGTAGACACTGTCTGACCTGCTGAGTTCCTCCAGCATTTTGTGTGTGTCCATAGACACTGTCTGGCCTGCTGAGTTCCTCCAGCAATTTGTGTGTGTTACTCTGACCATAGACACTGTCTGACATGCTGAGTTCCTCCAGCATTTTGTGTGTGTTACTCTGACCATAGACACTGTCTGACCTGCTGAGCTGCTCCAGCATTTTGTGTGTGTTACTCTGACCGTAGATACTGTCTGGCCTGCTGAGTTCCTCCAGCATTTTGTGTGTGTTACACTGTCCATAGACACTGTCTGACCTGCTGAGTTCCTCCAGCATTTTGTGTGTGTTACTCTGTCCATAGACACTGTCTGACCTGCTGAGTTCCTCCAGCATTTTGTGTGTGTTACTCTGTCCATAGACACTGTCTGACCTGCTGAGTTCCTCCAGCATTTTGTGTGTGTTACTCTGACCGTAGACACTGTCTGGCCTGCTGAGTTCCTCCAGCATTTTGTGTGTGTTACTCTGACCGTAGACACTGTCTGGCCTGCTGAGTTCCTCCAGCATTTTGTGTGTGTCCATAGACACTGTCTGACCTGCTGAGTTCCTCCAGCATTTTGTGTGTGTTACTCTGACCGTAGATACTGTTTGACCTGCTGAGTTCCTCCAGCATTTTGTGTGTGTCCATAGACACTGTCTGGCCTGCTGAGTTCCTCCAGCAATTTGTGTGTGTTACTCTGACCATAGACACTGTCTGACATGCTGAGTTCCTCCAGCATTTTGTGTGTGTTACTCTGACCATAGACACTGTCTGACCTGCTGAGCTGCTCCAGCATTTTGTGTGTGTTACTCTGACCGTAGATACTGTCTGGCCTGCTGAGTTCCTCCAGCATTCTGTGTGTGTTACACTGTCCATAGACACTGTCTGACCTGCTGAGTTCCTCCAGCATTTTGTGTGTGTTACTCTGTCCATAGACACTGTCTGACCTGCTGAGTTCCTCCAGCATTTTGTGTGTGTTACTCTGACCGTAGACTCTGTCTGGCCTGCTGAGTTCCTCCAGCATTTTGTGTGTGTTACTCTGACCGTAGACACTGTCTGGCCTGCTGAGTTCCTCCAGCATTTTGTGTGTGTTACTCTGACCATAGACACTGTCTGACATGCTGAGTTCCTCCAGCATTTTGTGTGTGTTACTCTGACCATAGACACTGTCTGACCTGCTGAGCTGCTCCAGCATTTTGTGTGTGTTACTCTGTCCATAGACACTGTCTGACCTGCTGAGCTCCTCCAGCATTTTGTGTGTGTTACTCTGACCGTAGATACTGTCTGACCTGCTGAGTTCCTCCAGCATTTTGTGTGTGTTACTCTGACCATAGACACTGTCTGACATGCCGAGTTCCTACAGTATTTTGTGTGTGTTACTCTGACCATAGACACTGTCTGACCTGCCGAGTTCCTCCAGTATTTTGTGTGTGTTACTCTGTCCATAGACACTGTCTGACCTGCTGAGTTCCTCCAGCATTTTGTGTGTGTTACTCTGTCCATACACACTGTCTGACCTGCTGAGTTCCTCCAGCATTTTGTGTGTGTTACTCTGACTGTAGACACAGTCTGGCCTACTGAGTTCCTCCAGCATTTTGTGTGTGTTAGTCTGTCCATAGACACTGTCTGACCTGCTGAGTTCTTCCAGCATTTTGTGTGTGTTACTCTGACCGTAGACACTGTCTGACCTGCTAAGTTCCTCCAGCATTTTGTGTGTGTTACTCTGACTGTAGACACTGTCCGACCTGCTAAGCTCCTCCAGCATTTTGTGTGTTTTACTCTGTCCATAGAGACTGTCTGGCCTGCTGTGTTCCTCCAGCATTTTGTGTGTGTTACTCTGACCGTAGACACTGTCTGACCTGCTGAGTTCCTCCAGCATTTTGTGTGTGTTACTCTGACTATAGACACTGTCTGACCTGCTGAGTTCCTCCAGCATTTTGTGTGTGTTACTCTGACTATAGACACTGACCGACCTGCTGAGCTCCTCCAGCATTTTGTTTGTGTTACTCTGTCCATAGACACTGTCTGGCCTGCTGAGTTCCTCCAGCATTTTGTGTGTGTTACTCTGACTATAGACACTGACCGACCTGCTGAGCTCCTCCAGCATTTTGTTTGTGTTACTCTGTCCATAGACACTGTCTGACCTGCTGAGTTCCTCCAGCATTTTGTGTGTGTTACTCTGTCCATAGACACTGTCTGACCTGCTGAGTTCCTCCAGCATTTTGTGTGTGTTACTCTGACCGTAGACACTGTCTGGCCTGCTGAGTTCCTCCAGCATTTTGTGTGTGTTACTCTGACCGTAGACACTGTCTGGCCTGCTGAGTTCCTCCAGCATTTTGTGTGTGTCCATAGACACTGTCTGACCTGCTGAGTTCCTCCAGCATTTTGTGTGTGTTACTCTGACCGTAGATACTGTCTGACCTGCTGAGTTCCTCCAGCATTTTGTGTGTGTCCATAGACACTGTCTGGCCTGCTGAGTTCCTCCAGCAATTTGTGTGTGTTACTCTGACCATAGACACTGTCTGACATGCTGAGTTCCTCCAGCATTTTGTGTGTGTTACTCTGACCATAGACACTGTCTGACCTGCTGAGCTGCTCCAGCATTTTGTGTGTGTTACTCTGACCGTAGATACTGTCTGGCCTGCTGAGTTCCTCCAGCATTTTGTGTGTGTTACACTGTCCATAGACACTGTCTGACCTGCTGAGTTCCTCCAGCATTTTGTGTGTGTTACTCTGTCCATAGACACTGTCTGACCTGCTGAGTTCCTCCAGCATTTTGTGTGTGTTACTCTGACCGTAGACACTGTCTGGCCTGCTGAGTTCCTCCAGCATTTTGTGTGTGTTACTCTGACCGTAGACACTGTCTGGCCTGCTGAGTTCCTCCAGCATTTTGTGTGTGTTACTCTGACCATAGACACTGTCTGACATGCTGAGTTCCTCCAGCATTTTGTGTGTGTTACTCTGACCATAGACACTGTCTGACCTGCTGAGCTGCTCCAGCATTTTGTGTGTGTTACTCTGACTATAGACACTGTCCGACCTGTTGAGCTCCTCCAGCATTTTGTGTGTGTTACTCTGACCATAGACACTGTCTGACATGCTGAGTTCCTCCAGCATTTTGTGTGTGTTACTCTGACCATAGACACTGTCTGACCTGCTGAGCTGCTCCAGCATTTTGTGTGTGTTACTCTGACCATAGACTCTGTCTGACCTGCTGAGTTCCTCCAGTGTTTTGTGTGTGTTACTCTGACCATAGACACTGTCTGACCTGCTGAGCTGCTCCAGCATTTTGTGTGTGTTACTCTGACTATAGACACTGTCCGACCTGTTGAGCTCCTCCAGCATTTTGTGTGTGTTACTCTGACCATAGACACTGTCTGACATGCTGAGTTCCTCCAGCATTTTGTGTGTGTTACTCTGACCATAGACACTGTCTGACCTGCTGAGCTGCTCCAGCATTTTGTGTGTGTTACTCTGACTATAGACACTGTCCGACCTGTTGAGCTCCTCCAGCATTTTGTGTGTGTTACTCTGACCATAGACACTGTCTGACATGCTGAGTTCCTCCAGCATTTTGTGTGTGTTACTCTGACCATAGACACTGTCTGACCTGCTGAGCTGCTCCAGCATTTTGTGTGTGTTACTCTGACTATAGACACTGTCCGACCTGCTGAGCTCCTCCAGCATTTTGTGTGTGTTACTCTGACCATAGACACTGTCTGACCTGCTGAGTTTCTCCAGCATTTTGTGTGTGTTTCTCTGTCCATAGACACTGTCTGACCTGCTGAGTTTCTCCAGCGTTTTGTGTGTGTTACTCTGACTATAGACACTGTCTGACCTGCTGAGTTCCTCCAGCATTTTGTGTGTGTTACTCTGACCATAGACACTGTCTGACCTGCTGAGTTCCTCCAGCATTTTGTGTGTTTTACTCTGACCATAGACACTGTCTGACCTGCTGAGTTCCTCCAGCATTTTGTGTGTGTTACTCTGACCATAGACACTGTCTGACCTGCTGAGTTCCTCCAGCATCTTGTGTGTGTTACTCTGACCATAGACACTGTCTGACCTGCTGAGTTCCTCCAGCATTTTGTGTGTGTTACTCTGACCATAGACACTGTCTGACCTGCTGAGTTCCTCCAGCATTTTGTGTGTGTTACTCTGACCATAGACACTGTCTGACCTGCTGAGTTCCTCCAGCATTTTGTGTGTGTTACTCTGACCATAGACACTGTCTGACCTGCTGAGTTCCTCCAGCATTTTCTGTGTGTTGCTTGGATTTCCAGCAGCTGTAGATTTTCTCTTGTTCATTGTCATGCCTGCCAATTTATAACTTTGCTACCTGATCACTGACCTTATTCCAAAGTATTTTAGCACTCCTGTTCTGAACTCAGTCCATGTGACGATACAAACAAGTTTGAAAAGCACATTTTGGTCCAGGAGAAATGCAAATCTGCATTTTTTCTGATGAGCAGTGTGGACATGGTTGTTCTGGAGAGAATGCAGAAGGAATTCACTCGTGTTTCTGGAGGTGGAATGCTGAGTATCTGAATGCTACTGAGATTTATTACATGTGACAATATAAAGCCAATTCCAATATCACATCTTAACAGAATACTTTGCTGATTTTTGGAGGATGTGGGAGCTTTGGAGAAGGTGGAAAGGAGAGTTACAAGATGCTGCCCGGACTAGAGGCCATGTCTTATGAGGATAGGTTGAGCAAGCCAGGCCGTTTCTCTGCGGAACAAAGCAGGATGAGAGGTGACTTGATCGAGCTGTACGCGATGATAAGAGGCATAGACTGAGTGGACAGCCACGGTAGAGATGGCTATTATGAGCAGGCACAAACTCAGAAGATCCTTGCACAGCAGCCTGGAGAGTTTACAGAGAATGGTGCGAGAAACAGAAAGGCAGCTCTGCGGGTGAAAACGGGTGAGAGAGGTGGGAGGAGAGTGAAAGGCCAGACAGGCAGCAAGGTGAGCTACCAGATTGATGTGCAGAGGAGCATCTCTGTCTGAAGTAGATGGGCCGAGAGCGTACCCCCTTCAACCCATCTTCAGACACGGGCTGAACGTATAAAGAGAACTTGGAATAGAGTGCAGGAACGGGCCCTTCGGCCCACAAGACTGTGCCGGCCCAATTCAATTAGTCATTAAATGGATAACTGATCTCATCTCTTCTGCCTGCACAATGTCCACATCCTCCCATTTTCCTCTCACACACACCTATCTAAATGTCTGTGAGAAATCCCTAACGAACCTGTCTGTACCACCAGCCCAGACAGTGTATCACTCTCACAGTCCCTTTGAAATTCCTCTCTCTCAGCTTAGAGGATACCCCCTGGTATTTGACATTCCAACGCTGGGGGAAAGGATGCTGTCTGTGTTATAAACCTTTACCGGCCTCCACTGCTCCAGGGAAGCAACCCAGCTTTGTTCTATCTCTTGTTAGAGCACGTGCCCTCTAATCCAGGCAGCATCCTGGCAGACATCCCCTGTGGCTAGAGAGGACACAAAGGTATTGATCAAGACCTGATCAATCTCTTCACTTGCCTCCCTCAATAACCTGGGGTACATCCCATCAGGCCCTGGGGACATCCACCTTAATACTCTTTAAGACTCCCAGTACTATCTCCTCCTTTACTCTGAAATGCCCCAGTACATTAATACCGTCGACACTGATTTCCCTATCCTGCACGTCTCTCCTTGGTAAATACTGATATAAAGCAAGTGTACGGGCCTCACTCACACCCTCCATGTCCAAGCAAATGTTTCCCATCCCTGACTGGTCCCACTCTCTCCTTAGTTACCCTCTTGCTCCTAATCTATGTATAGGATGCCTTGGGATTCTCTTTAATCCTACTTACTAAGGACTTTTCATGGTGCTTCTTGGCTCTCCTAATTTCTGTCTTTTCTGGTTCCCTCTTAACGCTTAAGTGCTCTGCTTGATTCTAGCTTCCTGAGCTACCCATACTTTTCCTTTTCCTCCTTGACTTTTTTATCATCCAAGCTTCTCTCTTTGTGCCAACCTTGTCCTTTCTTCTGCCCGTCCTGTACTCTGTATCAGATGAGAATTTGCCGCAAAGCAGCCATTCCCCATTAACCCTCCCTAGTCCCTGACTAATGCTCTCAGCACCAGATACAGTAGATGACCCCAACAGACTTGGGCGCTGTTGCCTCACCTGGAAGGACTGTTTGGGGTCCCGAATGGTCGTGAGGGAGGAGGTGTAGAGGTGCAGGGAGGTGTCAGTGGGGAGGGAGATGCTAAGGGAGCATCCCAGCAGAAAGTGGGAGGGAGGGAGGGAGGGAAAGATGTCCAACGGGATCCCACCACCAAGCACATCTTTCCGTACCTCCCCTCCACTTCCTGCTTTCCGTTGGGATTGCTCCCTATGTGACTCCCTTACCCATTCGTCCCTCCCCACCGATCTCCCTCCTGGCACTTATCCTTGTGGAACAAGTGCTCCACCTGCCCTTACACCTCCTCCCTCACCACCATTCAGGGCCCCAGACAGTCCTTCCAGCTGAGGCGACACTTCACCTGTGAGTTGGCTGGGGTCGGTGCTCCCGATGTGGATTCCTGAATACCGGTGAGACCGCTTTGCCGAGCACCTACGCTCCATCCACCAGGACAAGCGGGATCTCCCAGTGGCCACTCATTTTAATTCCACTTCCCATTCCCATTCCGATATGTCCATCCAGGGCCTCCACTGTCGCGATGAGGCCACACTCGGGTTGGAGAAACAACACCTTATATTCCAACCTGGTGGTATGAACATCAATTTCTCAAACTTCTGCCCCCCTTCACCATTCCCCATCCCCTTTTCGCCCTCTCATGTCATCTCCTTCCCTGCCCATCACTTCCCTCTGGTACTCCTCCCCCCTTTTCTTTTCTCCGTGGCCGTCTGTCCTCTACTATCAGACTCCCCCTTCTCCAGCCCTGCATCTCTTTCACCAATCAACTGCCCAGCTCTTTACTTCATCCCTCCCCCTCTAGGATTCACTTACCACCTTGTATTTCCCTCTCACCCCCACCTTTCAAATCTACTCCCCAGCATTTTTTCTCCAGCCCTGCTCAAGACTCTTGGCCCAAGATGTCAGCTGTTCTCTTCTCCATGGACGCTGCCTGGCCTGCTGAGTTCCTCCGGCATTTTGTGTGTGTTGTTTCATCATATCTATTACTTTGCCCCTGCTTATTTTTACTGACACTGGCATTTACCTTCCTCTGCATCCCCTCACCGCCTGACTTGGTGCACCAGATCCCATCTCCCTGCCCAAACCCTCTCGAATAGCACCAGCAAATCTCCTGGCCAAAATACAAGTCCCCCTTCAGTTTTGGTGCTACCGGTGGGCCAAAGGACAGCCCGTCCTAACTTCAGAATGTTTGCTGCCAGAAAACAGATCTGTTCCAGCCAGTCCCGAAGGAAAGGAATAACACCACAAGCAGTATTTGAGACCTGGCAGAAGACAAAAATAATGTCCTTGTACACTTCAGTTTGAAACCTCTGGTGTAGCAGAATAATAAATGAAAACTCACTCACTGAATTCAATTTTTGCTCTTAGTTTTTAATGAATTTCCCACTCTATCTTTAATTCTCTGCTGCTGCCAGCTGAATCTGATAGTGACATCGGCAGAGGCACTGAAAGGCAGGCAGCCATGCATCCTCCTGGGAAACGGTACAATGCTGAGTGTGTTTTGCTGTAGAAACTGCTCACACCCACAATCACTAATGCTCCGGAGCAGCAGTTTGCTGCTGGGTTTTACTACTGTGTATTTGTCTTGACAGCCATCATTGCTATTCACCACACTAAAGGTTTACAGATTGTTATTGAAATAAAATCCTGCTCTTTGTTCCCCCGTCCTGAGCCACAATTTCACGAGAAGCTGCGTCCCTTTCTTTCTGCCATCGGTTCTCACCGCTTCAGTAAAACAGCCAGCGCAATCAAAGACCCCACCTTGGACATCCTGCCTCAGAACATAAAACAGTACAGGCCCTTCAGCCCAACGACATTGTGCTGACCCTTCAACCTACTCCAAGATCATTCTAATAATTCATTCTCTCTTCTCCCCTCTCGCCTTGGGCAGAAGATACAAAAGTCTGAAAGAATGCACCCTCTACACCACTGTTGCAAGATTACTCAATGGTCCCCTGGTACGATAAGATGGACCCTTGACCACACAGCTTACCATGTTATCATCTCATACCTTATTGTCTCCCTGCACTGCTCTTATGTTTCCCTATGTTTGTTACAGTCGTGGACGGGTGGGTAACGGGGACGAGCTCCCACCTCCTACAAAATGCTCCCAATGGTGCGCCTCTCAAAGAGCCTCTGACAACCAAGTCCAGCTCCTGGCCTTCACGTGTGGTGCAGTTACTAAGCCGGGGGAACCATTTCTACTGACAGGAGAAGGGGCGAAGGCTGCCTTAAAGCCAGCCGCTTTGGGCAGGTGGGGCTCATTGGCCATGGCTGGTAACTCATCTAGGGGAAGGAAAGCTGATCTCAAATCACAGCTGCTTCGCGGTTAAAGCCACTCACGGGAAGCCCTCCGGAGTGAATCGCGAGGAGGGATCTGGAGCCGGAGTCCCTATGCTGAGCTCAACGCTGACTGGCAAATCCCGCGATGCCACTGATGCCAGTCTCTATCGGTCTCTGCCGTTCCTTTCCACTCATCAGCTGCATGACGTGGGAAAGCCTGCTAGATGGGCAACAGCTGGGTCTCCATAGCGCACTGCCCTGGCCTGGGTGTCTGGTGGGTAGCTGATGCACGACCGTCAGAGAGCCTCTGTGACTGTCGCACCTCATCTGCATTCTGATATCTTTTCCCCCGTCACACCTCAATGCACTGTTTAATGATCTGATCTGCGTGGACAGTGTGCAAGTTAAGCTTTTATTTTTAATTATTTTATTTTCGCAATACAGCCGTTCCAGTTCTTCAAACCGTGCTGCTCCAGTTACCCCCGACAAGCCGGATTAACCCTAACCTAATCACAGGACAATTTACGACGACCGACTAACCGACCCGGTATGTCTGGAATGTGGGAGGGAACTGGGGCACTCAGGAAAAACTCACGCATTCACGGGGAGGAATGAATCTTGTACCTTGGTACTCGTGACAATAAGCCAATTGATTCCACGCTCATGACAGCCTGATTGATTAGATCAGGAGTTGCCAGCCTGGGGTCCACGGACCCTTTGCTTAATGGTATTGGTCCATGCTTCAGAACGCTATTGCTTTGCAGATTGCTGCTTTAAAAATAAAACAAGAGGAGTGATGATGAAAGATTTGCTTTATTTGTCACATGCACATCGAAAAGCAGTGAAATCAAATCAAATCAGTAGGTTACCGTAGCAGTTACGCCAGCTCTAAGATCGAGTCCAGCTCCTGCTGTGAGGAGTTTGTCTGTTCTCTCCATGACCGCGTGGTTCTCTGGTTTCCTCCCACAGTCCAAAGACAGACAGTTTACGGTTAGTAAGTTGCATGCAATGCAAGTTGGCGCCTGAAGTACGATGACACTCACAGGCTGCCTCAACACACCTCAATGCCCCAGCTCCAGTGATTTCACAGTAATAATGATGGGTTCTTGAAGCAATTCAAAACTTCTATTGGTAATTGCCAAATCTGAGATAGAATTACTGTACACTGTGCTCGGGCAACAGTTCCCATTTCTCCTGTTTGTGAAATCAACCGCCAAAAAGAATAATTACTGAAGAACCTCTGCAAACATTGATTCAAAGCTCAGAGTAAACATATTGTCAAAGTACATACAATCTCACCATATAAAACCCTGAGATTCATCTTCCTGCAGGTATCCACAGTTAGTCCAAAAAACATAACAGAATCAATGAAATGCCACACCCAATAGGATGGACACACAAAAACTGTCCAAAGACAAAAGAAGTAATAATAAATAAACAATAGATATTGAGAACATGAGATGAAGAGCTCTTGAAAGTGAACACGTTGGTTGTGGGAACAATTCAGTGATGGTGAGTGAAATTGAGTGAAGTGATTCCCTCTGGTTCAAGATCCTGGTGTTTTAGGACCTGATGGTTGAGGGGTGATAACTGTTCCTGAACCTGGGGGTGTGGGACCTGATGGTTGAAGGGTGATAACTGTTCCTGAACCTGGTGGTGTGGGACCTGATGGTTGAGGGCTGATAACCGTTCCTGAACCTAGTGGTGTGGGACCTGATGGTTGAGGGGTGATAACTGTTCCTGATCCTGGTGTTTTAGGACCTGATGGTTGAGGGGTGATAACTGTTCCTGAACCTAGTGGTGTGGGACCTGATGGTTGAGGGGTGATAACCGTTCCTGAACCTAGTGGTGTGGGACCTGATGGTTGAGGGGTAATAACTGTCCCTGAACCTGGTGGTGTGGGACCTGATGGTTGAGGGGTAATAACTGTCCCTGAACCTGGTGGTGTGGGACCTGATGGTTGAGGGGTAATGACTGTCCCTGAACCTGGTGGTGTGGGACCTGATGGTTGAGGGGTGATAACTGTTCCTGAACCTGGTGGTGTGGGACCTGATGGTTGAGGGGTGATAACTGTTCCTAAACCTGGTGGTGTGGGACCTGATGGTTGAGGGGTGATAACTGTTCCTGAACCTGGTGGTGTGGGACCTGATGGTTGAGGGGTGATAACTGTTCCTGAACCTGGTGGTGTGGGACCTGATGGTTGAGGGGTGATAACTGTTCCTGAACCTGGTGGTGTGGGACCTGATGGTTGAGGGGTGATAACCGTTCCTGAACCTGGGGGTCACTGCTATTTTCCTGGCCTCCTTTGAACTACTGTAAATTCTTTGTCCCATGTATCAATGTCAAGAGAGCCGTGACACAGTGGCTCGTGTGTGGAGATTAATTACACAGGCTCATTGCTGCAGTGACTCAGCAGCCTGTAGACCCACTTTCAGGAACTCTGCGTCTCACATCCTATCCATTATTTCTTTAATATTTGTGCGGTTTGCCCTCTTCTGCATATCGGATGTTTGTCACTCTTTGTTTGGTGTGGATTTCCTGGATCTGTGGATTTCCTGTGAATGACTGTAAGAAAATGAATGTCCGGATTGCATGTGGTATTTGTAGTTTGATAAATGTAATTGGAACATTCTGCAGTAAAGTAACCTGTCACATCTCGGTGAGGGAACATTACAACAGCATTTATTTTCAAAATATGCATTATTTACTTTGTATTTATTGGTTTACTGAGTCATGTTATATTAAAATCCCTTTATCAAGTTCAAGTTTAATTGTCATTCAGCCATACATGAATACCCATGAATACATCCAAATGAAACAGCATTACTCTGGTTAACAATGCCAACTGTCACACACAACACAAGACACTTGTAGCATATGTAAGATAGTGGTAAAATACAGTCACACTCAAAAAAAAATGGTCCAAATCCCTGAGTCCATAAATGCTGAAGCAGTCTGCAGTCGAATACAATACGTCTTGTCTTCTGCTGAGCGAACACTGGGGGGCAGCACTGACTCTCGCAGCTGCCGACAGGTGACACTGTGGCTCGAGGCCCAGTGCTCGGCCCTGCCGGCTGCCCGACTCCAGGCTCCTCCACAATCCCGGTCCGTCGACTTCATGTGGTTCGGAATGCTGTTGCTTGTTTTTATTGTTTGCGGAATTTGTGTTTTTTTCCTCTTTCTCTGCACGGTGGGTGTTGTTTTTTTTTCACTGAGTTTTTCCAGATATGTTACCTTGTGACTGCCTGTCAGCAGGCAGATCTCCAGGCTGTATAACTTATACATACTTTGATAAGAAGTGCATATTGAACCTTGAACCTTGCCCCCGCCGTTCGTTCAGCAGTCGACCAATGAATTGGACTTGCAACGTTTCACACCACCACTGCCAAGCGGATCTTGCAATCACAGGAAAAGTGTCAGTGATGATCCTTCGCTGTTAGACTGCACATCTCTCCGTCACAAGCAGCACCCACGATGGGGTAGATCTGCAGTACTTCAAGTTTTAACGTCCATCAGGACCTTTCAATCATAAAAAGAATACTCAAAAAAAGACAGTAAGACCTTTGGTTGGCCCCGTAGAAGCTGCTGTATCCAAGCACACTTGCACCTTATGGAAGGTAAGATGCCCGTTGGCAGGAAATATTACTGCCGTCACAATCCACCCAGCAAACTGCCTTTTCCACATCTCACTTCTGGAAGTGCAAAAGGGTTACTAAAGCAAGAATTTCACAACAACTTCAAAAGGTTTCTTTCCCCAGACAGTTAAACTGATCACAAAGTATACTGCAGATGCTGTGGTCAAATAACACGTACAAACCTATCATAGGGCCCCTGCCCCTTCCTTCTTTAGTCCTGATGAAAGGCCTCGGCCCGAAACGTTGACTGCTCCTTTCAACGGATGCTGCCCGACCTGTTGAGTTCATCCAGCTTGTTTGTTCGTTAATTTGATCAACCATTCTAGTTAGCCTCCCCAACCCCCTCTATCCATTCCCCCAGTCACTGCACTGTAAGTATTTCATTCCACTTGTTATAATGCTGTTCAGGTTGTAAAATGCATATTTTATTCCATATCTGTACGTTAATAGTAATGATAGAGTTCTAGAGGATTATAAGGATAGCAGGAAGGAGTTTAAGAATGAATTTAGGAGAGCCAGAAGGGGCCACAAAAAGGCCTCGGTGAGCAGGATTAAGGAAAACCCCAAGGCATTCTACAAGTATGTGAAGAGCAAGAGGATAAGACTTCGTGTCATCCGCAAACTTACTCACCCATCCTTCCACCTCTTCATCCAGGTCATTTCTAAAATTCACAAAGAGCAGGGATCCCAGGACAGATCCCTGCGGCACTCCACTAGTCACTGACCTCCAGGCAGAATACTTTCCTTCCACTACTACCCTCTGCTTTCTTCTGTAAGCCAATTTTTTATCCAAACAGTCAAGGTTCCACTGACCCCATGCCTCTTGACTTCCTGGGTGATTCTCTCGTGAGGGACCTTGTCAAATGCCTTGCTAAGATCTCCATGTAGACCACATCTATCACCCTACCCTCATCAATTTCTTTAGCTAGCTCTTCAAAAACTCCATTAGGCTTGTGAGGCACGACCTTCCCTTCACAAAGCTATGTTGACTATCCTTGAGTAGACTGTACTGCTCCAAATGCAACCACCAACGTAAGACTCACCGGTCTGTGGTTCCCAGGATTCTCCCTATTACCTTTTTTAAACAAGGGAACTACATTTGCCATTCTCCAATCCTCCGGCACCTCCCCTGCAGCCAAAGAGGATTCAAAGATCATAGCTACTGCTCCAGCAATCTCTTCTCTCACTTCCCACAGCAACCTGGGGTATATCCCTGGGGACTTACCAATCTTGATGTTTTTAAGAAGATCCAACACTTCTTCTTCCTTAATCTCCACACAGGCATGTTCTATGTCAACCTCACCCTGATCAAGGTCCTTTTCACTTGTGAATACTGATGCAAAGTATTCATTTAGGACCTCCCCAACCTCCTCCGCCTCCAGGCACATGTCGCCTTCTTTATCCTTTAGCGGTCCCACCTTCATTCTTGTCATCCTTCTGTTCTTCACATATGCATAGAACGCCTTGGGGTTCTCCTTAATCCTACATGCCGAGGCATCTCTCTCCCAGAGAGTTGTGGGGCTGTGGAATGCACTGCCTTGGAAGGCAGTGGGGGCCAATTCTCTGGATGCTTTCAAGAAGGAGCTAGATAGGTATCTTATGGATAGGGGAACCAAGGGATATGGGGACAAGGCAGGAACCGGTTATTGATAGTAGTTGATCAGCCATGATCTTAGAATGGCGGTGCAGGCTCGAAGGGCCGAATGGTCTACTTCTGCACCTATTGTCTATTGCCTATTGACTTTTCATGCCCCTTTTGAGCTCTCCTAAGTCCTTTCTTAAGCTCCTTCCTGGCTACACTATATTCCTCATGAGCCCCTGCTGCTTCCTGCTTCTTATATTTAACATATGTTTCCTTCTTCCTCGTGTGTTTTGTTAGCCTCATGTGTTTCATCAGCCAAGGTTCCCTTTTCCTACCATTTTTTCCCTGTCTCAGTGGGACAAACCTATCCTGAACCCAGCACAAGTGGTCTCTAAACTTCCTCCACATTACTTCTGTGCTTTCACCCTTGAACACCTGTTTCCAATTTACTCTCGCTAGTTTCTGCCTCATCCCTTCAAAGTTAGCCCTTCCCCAGTTAAGCACTTTACCATTTCATCTGATTTTATCCCTTTCCATAGCTATGCTGAAGCTAAGGGAGTTGTGGTCACTCTCACCAAAATGCTCCCCCACCAAGAGGTCTGTCACCTGACCAGGTTCATTACCCAGAACTAGATCCAGTATAGCCTCTCCTCTTGTCGGCCGGTCCACATACTGTGTCAGGAATCCTTCTTGAACACACCTGACAAATTCAGCCCCATCTATCCCCCTTGCATAATAGTTGAATGTTGCTGTATTTTGTTGCATGTCATGCCTTGACTAACACACCACAGCAAATTCCAAATCCATGTAATGTATGTGGCAAATAAAGTTGATCTTTAATTCTTGCCAACATTTTGGATGTTCAGTCATGGCCAGGCAGCCTTACAGTTGAATTTAACAACCTGAGTCCATAGCTTACCTTAGAGTCATCGAGCCCTACAATCCCATCTAGTCCATCAAGGGACCATACCCCTCCCATCCATGTACATCCAAACTTCTTCCTGGTCCCATCGACCCACACCCAGACCATAGACCCCATACCGCTCCCATCCATGTACTTATCCAAACTTCTCTTAACTGTTGTAATCAATTCCACGTCCACAACTTCCACTCGTTCCATACTCTCAACACCCTCTTTGTTCCCCTTGACCTTTCACCCTTAACCTATGCCCTCTAGTTCTAGACTCACCCAGCCTTGGAGGAAAAAGCTTACTTGTTTATACCCCACATCATCTTGTATACCTCTATCTAATCTCCCTCATTCTCCTCAGCTGTAACCTATTCAAACTTTCCCTATAACTCGGGTCTCCAGATCCCAGCAACAACTGTGTGAAATTTCTCTGTACCCTTTCAAGCTTATTGACACCTTTCCTGTAGGTAGGTGACCAAAACTGTACACAATACTCCTAATTAGGTCTCACTAATGTCTTGTACAATACATAACATAATTATAAAGTTCACAATGAACAAGAGTCTCAGAACAGATCTCTGTGTAAAGGGTTCAGAGGAGGTTCACAAGGATAATTCCCAGAATGAAAGGGTTATCATATGAGGAATGTTTGATGGCTCTGGGTCTGTACTCACTGGAATTTAGAAGGATGAGAGGGGATCTCATTGAAACCTTTTGAAAGGCCTATACAGAGTAGATGTCGAAAGAATGTTTCCCATGGTGGGGGAGTCTAGGATAAGAGGGCACAGCCTCAGGATAGAGGGGCATCCATTCAGAACAGAGAAATTTCTTTCGCCAGAGGGTGGTGAATTAGTGGAAGGTATTACCACAGGCAGCTATGGAGGCCAGGTCGTTATGGCAGAGCTTGATCAATTCTTGATTAGACACGGCATCAAAGGTTACGGGTAGAAGGCTTGGGAGACGGAAAAATGATCAGTGATTGTTGAATGGCCCAGCAGACTCGATGGGCCAAATGGCCTAATTCTGCTCCTGTGTCTTATGGTGTTATGGAACACCGCTGGTGACTGACCTCCGGACAGAATATGCTTCATCTACAACCATCCTCTGCCATCTGTGAGACAGTGAATTCTGAACCCACAGAGTCTGGATCCCTTTCATTTCTTCATCTTTCAGATTCATGTATTTATCACGCGTACACGGAAGCACAGAGTGAAACGTGACCTTTGCATTAGCAAGCAACACAGTCTGAAGAAGTAGCCACACATTCTGCTGCCAGCTGAACACGTCCACGATGCCCAGCAGAACAACACAGGACACGACCAGACATAACGTACCAAGCCACAGAAACAAAACGAGCCCCTTCCTTCCCTCTCAGCCACGTACCCGCCACGCTCACTACTCAGAGCTCTGCCCCTGGCCAGGTCAGCCCCCACCTTACCGCACCACCAACGGCAATGTTGCTGTGGGTCCACAGATGCCATGTTACTCTACGGTTTTCAGTAGTTTAATGAACGCTACTGACATTACGTTGGGTTTGTACTCTGAAAGACTCATTTCCAGATACAACGGCAGTTCATTATTAATGGTTACTGAGTATGAATTCAATTGTTCCATTGTTAGATTTCAATATGAATCACAAAGCATATCCAACAAGTAAAAATGATTGCAAAATGACATCAGGGATTTTGCAAGTTTATAGGACACTTAAGTTTTGTGGGAAGACTGGGTCACATAAACTGCTCATATAGTGACTTGACTGAGGAATATTAAATGATAAGATGCAAAGATCAAGTGGGCAGCCGGAGACTCTTTCCCAGGGTGGAAGTAACTATTACCAGGGGTTATAATTTTAATTTTAATGTGATTGGAGGAAGTATGGGGGCCCAGTGTTTTTTTTACACAGAGAGTGGTGGGTGTGTGGAACACGCAACCAGGGGCAGTGCTATGGGCAGGTACATGAGGAACATTTAAGAAACTCTTGGATAGGTACATGGATGGTAGAAAAATGGACGATATGTGGGAGGGAAGGGCTAGATTGATCTTAGAATGGACTTAAAGGTCGGCACAGCATTATGGGCCGAAGGGCCTGTACCGTGCTGTGAGTGCATAAGACAGAATTCAGCCATTTGGCCCATCGAGTCTGCTCTGCCATTCCATCATGACTGACTTACTATCCCTTTCAACCCCATTCTCCTGCCTTCTCCCCATAACCTTTGACACCTTTACTAATGAAGAACCTATCAGCCTCTGCTTTAAACATACCCAATGCAATGTTCTACATTTTACGTTTTAAGGCAAGTTCCAGTCCTAAAATCATCCTTCATCAAATGAAGGGCAAAATCAGTACGTTTCAGAATATTTAGATGATTCAACATTCCAGTTGTGTCCTTACATGAGGCACGTGTTTTGTAGCAGGAACCCCACAGTGGGAGGCGCAGCATTGACATCAGTTAGCGGGTAACTTTCCTATGAATAAGAAATATGTTTTCCACCCATCTGCTCTGAATTATCACAGGCTCAGAGTGACAAAATAGAAGTTCAAAAGTAAACATGAAGAGAAAACATTCTGCTGGAGGAACTGAGCAATTTCAGTGGTATTTGTGGGAGGGAAACGAGCTACTGATGCATTAATTAATCCATTTATTTGTTTAGCGATACAGTGCGGAGTAGCTTCTTCCATTCCTTACCGCCATACCACCTCAGCAACCCCCGACAAACCCGATTAAGCCTGAACTAATCGCGGGACAGTTCTAGTCAGTGGTGAGGAAGGCAAATGCAATGTTCACATTCATTTCAAGAGGTTCAGAATACAAAAGCAGGGATGTGATGCTGAGTTTTATAAGGCACCAGTGAGGTCTCACCTTGAATATTCTGAACAGTTCTGGACCCCTCATCTAAGAAAAGATGTGCTGGCATTGGAGAGGGTTCAGAGAAGATTCACAAGGATGATTCTGGGAATTAAAGGGTTATCATACGGGGAACGTTTGATAGCTCTGGGTCTGTACTCCCAGGAATTCAGAAGGATGAGGGGTGATCTCATTGAAACCTCTTGAATGTTGAAAGGCCTAGACAGAGTAGATGTAGAAAGGATGTTTCCCATGGTAGGAGAGTCTAAGACAAGAGGTCACAGCCTCAGGATAGAGGGGTGTCCATTCAAAACAGAGATGCAGAGAAATTTCTTTAGCTAGAGGGTGGTGAATTTGTGGAATTTGTTACCACATGCAGCTGTGGAGGCCAGATCGTTGGGTGCAGAGATTGATAGGTTCTTGATTGGACATGGCATCAAAGATTACAGGGAGAAGGCTGGGAATTGGGGCTGAGGAGGAGAGGAAAAATGATCAGACA